>NC_074702.1:12794627-13012127 GCF_029448725.1 Salvelinus fontinalis
ACACACACACACACACACACACACACACACACACACACACACACACACACACACACACACACACACACACACACACACACACACACACACACACACACACACACACACAGAGAGAGAGAGATTTACGCAGACAGGAATCCACTGAGGACCATTCTGATGTTTAAAATGCTCCATATCCACCTCAATCTACAGCTACTAAGAAAGTCTGTCTGTTTATGGGTATCCACTTGGCTTGGTTCACTTGAACAGTTGATTGCATACTCATCGCGTCCTCACCTTCTCAAAACCCATTGGATGAGAAAGCCAGCCTAACCCCCCCCACCCCCCACCCCCGAACCTTCTCCTCCAATGGATTTTGAGAAGGAGTTGAGGAGAGAGGACAGAGTATTTAATTGTGATTCTCCCAATATATTAATATTGCATTAAGACCTCACTTCAGGTCCCAGAGCAATTTGCCCCCAACTGTCAACAGTGGGTTCTGTAGGAGATCACAGATACGGAAACAGCACAGCAGGCCTGGCCTCATCTTATTGGTTCATTGCCTGTCCAAACCCGCCTCCCTGCCCACCTTACCTCATTGATACGTTTCATTCGCCGCTCCTCCAGGTCCATCTTGGCACGCAGGAAGTTGGCGTGTTCACTGTCGTCCCCTGGCATCTCGAAGTAAACATCCACACCATCTGTGGGGCGAGGGGTGGGTACTGCAGAGGAGAAGGAGGAGAGGGGGATAAGGAGAGGAGG
Source organism: Salvelinus fontinalis (assembly GCF_029448725.1). Classification (NCBI taxonomy): domain Eukaryota; kingdom Metazoa; phylum Chordata; class Actinopteri; order Salmoniformes; family Salmonidae; genus Salvelinus; species Salvelinus fontinalis. The sequence goes on from NC_074702.1 coordinate 12,795,369, forward strand.
GGAATGAGACGAGGGAGAATAAAGGATGCAAAACAAAGGAGAAGAGAGAGAGAGATGGAGGTACAGGCAGTGCAGCAGAATGAAAGACGGTGAAGATGAGGGAGACAGAAAGATATCCCAATCATTGCCATTACCCAGGGAGAGAGAGAGAGCCAGACAACCATTGATCCAGATAGTAGGGTGAACAGTCAGCATTATTGATTTGGAGACGTGTAGTGCTGTAAATACATCAGCCAGCCACTCCTATATCCAGCCAGACAGATAGGCATGGTGAGTGTGTGTGTGCATGCATGTGTGTGTGTGTGTGTGTGTGTGCCCTTGCATGCATGCGTAATCATCCTTAGTCTATTACAGAGATAGCGTGAGAGAGAGAAAGTATTGGAGATGCTAACTGGGCACTACAGTTCATTCCCCAGTAAGTAAGAGTAAGTGGGAGAGTGATGTCAGCATTTACCCAGTCTTTTTACTGCCCTGTTAACCACTCTAAGGGTAGCAACTACAGTCCATTCCCTTACTGAGACTGGCCTTTAGAGAGAAAAATCCAGACGAGACAAAACCTAGACACAACTTAATACCCCACTTCTGTAGGTAAGAATATAGACAATATGGATAAAATTCCATCTAGGGCAAAGTGGTATTCCTATAAAGCTTATGCCCATGAAATCCTCTCAGATCTAGTTGAGAGGTGGTAAGTAGGGGCTAAGAATTGTTTCTGGACAGGGTGAAGATGTAACTGTGAAATAGAAGGTAGGTGGTTACTCACGGCTGTCTCCCCTGGTCTGGGGTGGGGATGTGGAGGGGTTGCGACCAGCCTGACCCTGGCCTTTCTCATAGTAGAAGGAGTCTGTGTAGTCAGAAGCCTGATAGGGGCCAGAGTCAATGGAGTACTCATACTCCTCTGGGTCTTTCACCGCTGCTGCAACCTCCTGCTGCTGCTCCTCCTCTTCCTCCTCCTCCTCATCATCCTCATCCTCTACTGCCTCCTCCTCATCCTCTTCCACCACCTGCTCATTCTCTTCCACCATCTCATCGTCTTCCTCCTCCATGTCTGCCTCATCCACATCGGTGTCAGGAGAGGGGCTTGGGGTGGGTGTTGTCACTTTGACTCTGGGAATGGGGTACAAGGTCAAACATTATGATCATCATCATCACCCCCATCATCACCACAGACAGCAGGGGTAATGGGACTCACCCTGTGTTGACTTTGACCTGAGGGGTGAGGGCCTGGGGTCCTGCTGGGAGAACGTCCCCTCCCTCGGTCTCCCCCCTGCCACTGGACCCGCCCCTCCCCGGGCAGCACACATACTCCACCCCACGGAAACGTTCGCCGCACGGCAACAGCATCCCATAACTATGCAGCTCCAGACCGTCTGCTGTGCAGGCCTGAAACAGAAAGGATGAGAGAAATATGTTAAACTGGATCAAGATTGGAAAAGACCAAGGTGAACTAGAGAGATCAGGGGTGTATAGAAAAAGAGAGGAAATGTGAGTGTGATCAAAGGGAACTAACTAGCAGGACGAATGGAACACGACAGAGGGTAACCGGTTCCTCAGCATGATGAAGGTGAAATATAAAAACTACAACTTACATCACCTCCCTGGCCTCCAATAAACTGCCTCACCTCCCTGGCCTCCAATAAACTGCCTCACCTCCCTGGCCTCCAATAAACTGCCTCACCTCCCTGGCCTCCAATAAACTGCCTCACCTCCCTGGAATATAATAACCTACCACACCTCCCTGGCCTATAATAAACTACTCTAGCTGCTCTCTGCTGATGCAGTATGATACTGTATGTTACACTACACCCAGCTGGGTACAGTTAGCTTCCAGCCCCAGTCTGTTACTGCAGTGCAGTCTACACTGCAGTTTAGTTATTGACTCAATTAGTCCAAGTCAAAGTTTAATGTCTCATAGAAGTCTATGCTAACTCTCTATAAAGAGTCCTAGTGGCGTTAAAACCCAATTAAAACATAAGAAATTAATTGAAAAATGAACATGTAATATAATTTAGGCATAATTTCATTAACTGTAATATAATCTTAGTTAATATAATGTCACTCCGCCCGCACCTCCTTGGCTATGTTGTGCCAGTAGACGTAGCTCTCACAGGCATCCATCTGCTCCTGGTGCAGGAAACGGCATCGGTCTGGAACCAACAGGGCTTCACTCACATACTCACCCACTGCAGAGCAAGAGAGAGAGGAGGGAAATGGAATGAGAGGGAGAATATTTTATATTTTAATACTTGCCTTGGTTGTAACATTTTTTTAATTGATAAACATCCATAAATCAGAGAGAGAGAGAGAGGAGAGAGAGAGAGACTTGAACTAGAAAGGTTCAGTATAATAAGATAATGCCAACTCATTACAGTGCCTCTGCACTGTCTGGGCTGAGGACGAGGTGAGGAGTGGAGATTGATCCAAAACACAATGGTGTGCTGCTGCCTGCAGTTCTACTTTCAATAGCTGCAGGCAGTCAGTCAGTCAAGGACAGAAAAATGTGAAGTATGCTTTATTTCACATTTTAATTTAAGTAATTTGATTCCATCGGTCACAATAGTGAAAATAATAACTTTTGTACTTTATAGGCTCTAGAGAAGTTAAAGTTGTATTTATTAACAAATAAGCCATATCTTATGCATTATTAAGGTGTCGAGTATGATTAAAAATAAAATACAATTTTATTGGGGGCGGCAGGTAGCCTAGTGGTTAGAGCGTTGGACTAGTAACCGAAAGGTTGCAAGATCGAATCCCCGAACTCTGTTGTTGTTGTGTGTCGAACTGCTTTGCTTAATCTTGGCCAGGTCGCAGTTGCAAATGAGAACTTGTTCTCAACTAGCCTACCTGGTTAAATAAAGGTTAAATAAGAAAATAAAAATGGGTGTATCATTCAGGGCTAGGATATGGGTGTATCATTCAGGGCTAGGATATGGGTGTATCAGTACTTGATTGTATCAATATTAGGGTATTGGCATGTGGGTGTTAGGGCATGGGGAGAGAGGGATGGGGTGTTTGGGTAATTGGGTTGAGGTGTGTGGGTAAATTAGCTGTGGTATATACAGTAGATATTGGGGCAAATGTCTGTTCATTTTATTATAGGCAGAGCACTGTATGTTCCCATCAGTCACAATTATTTTTACATACTTTTCAATTACTATAATTTTTTTAAGCAATTTGGATTACATGTTAGGGTTACTAATGGTATAAGATGTGCATAGTGGCATGTTTGAAAAAATGTGGGGTTAAAATTCAACACAGACTGAAATGCCTTTCCACCATTTTAATGGAGTGAAGCCCTTTGGTGCACCTGACAAAGCTTTGACAATGGAATCCATTCAAATGAACTATTATACGTACTATGTCCGTTTCTATTATTCCTTCCCGAGGCTGAATTTGAACGCTACTTAAACATATCATGGAAATTACATGCTTTGTATTAAACATAATGATGACATGTTACTTATTAATTTAATAAAGGTATCCTCCGAAATGGGGTGGGTGATCAAAGGGAAGTTGTGAAATGTTTTGAGTGATGTTTGTGTAGGGATACGCTGAAGATTAGAAGGATGATGATTATGATGCTGAGGGTGCAGCCATTGCAGACATGTGGTTCTTACCCTGGCAGCGGTAGGGCATGACGATGAAGGGGCGTGTCTGGCAGTGGCCCCAGCCCTTCTTACACCAGGCTGGGATGGTGACGGGTCTGGAGGACTCCTCCACATGGGAGATCTGTAGGGCTGGGTACATCTGGTTGGACAGATGGACAGGCAGACAGACGGTGGGAGGGACAGATGGATGGACGATATGGACAGACAGGACATCAGGGAGGAGAGAGACAACAGGGTCAGACAATGGAGAGGGGAAAAGGGGAGGGGAGACGTACAGTACAGACAGAGGGAGAGAGGAGGAGAGAGGAGGAGAGGGCAAGAGGGAGTAGGAGAGAGGATAGCACAATCAATAGGGAGAAAGGTAAAAAAGGAGAGACTCATGCAACGGTCTGAAACACTTTGGTCCTAAGGGTCTATTTTCTGACTATGCATGTCGTACACTGATATTCTTGTTAAGATGTAAGGAAAATTCCAGTCTGAAAACAAGTTGACCTATACAATCCCACTTCCAATTGTTTCAATAATCCCAATTTCACATCTGACTACTTTCAATTAAAATGTAGGGCAATGGCATAAGCACAGCCCTATAATGAGGTTTAATGGATTGAGAAATGTATTTGGCACGCTGTCTGAGAGCCGGATCAACAGACATTGAGGAAAAAGGGAACACTTTTGTGGAAAAGCAATCACAGAAGAATAATGAGCTGGGTAATCATATTACAGCCATTTCAACTGTGTGACTGCTGTTTTCTTTACCTGCTGTGCTTCATTTAGCCACCAGGTGGTGCATGATGTCCTTTTATAAAAACAGGCTCTTTGCTCTTGTTGGGGAGGGGGAGCAGCGAGTCTCAAATCAAACCAAGGCTGTGGCTAGGCCTGTCATGCCATTGATATGCCTTAAATTTGGCATGCAGGAGACTTTCAGGAATTAGGGGGATAAACGTGGCAGGAGGAAGATCGATGAATGGTAGTATTAATATTCAGGAAATATCAATAAATATTTTCTCCTGACCACCATCACTCCACTACATATACATATACATATACATATATATATATATATACATATACATATACATATATATATATATATATATATATATGGAAATATATAGATTTGATAGGACAAGACAAACCAAGTGAGACAGATTGGGAGATTAGGTTGGTTACTCCTGCTCCTATTCATAATGTTGTGTCAGGTATCTATACCAGTCTGTCCACCCATTTACAGTGCATTCAGAAAGTATTCACACCCCTTGACTTTTTCCACATGTTGTTGTTACAGCCTGAATTTAAAATGGATAAAATGTAGATTTATTTGTCACTGGCCTACACACAATAGCCCATAATGTCAAAGTGGAATGATGTTTTTAAATGTTTACAAATCAATTTAAAATTAGAAGCTGAAATGTCTCAAGTCAATAAGTAGTCAAACCCTTTGTTATGACAAGCCTAAATGAGTTCAGGAGTAAACATGTGTTTAACAAGTCACATAATAAGTTGCAATCCGTGTGCAATAGTGTTAAACATGATTTTTTAATGACTACCTCATCTCTGTACCCCACACACACAAATATCTGTAACGTCCTTCAGTCAAGCACTGAATTTCAAAAACACAGATTCAACCACAAAGACCAGAGATGTTTTCCAATGCCTCGCAAATAAGGGCACCAATTGGTAGATGGGTAAAAAAATATATACACTGCTCAAAAAAATAAAGGGAACACTTAAACAACACAATGTAACTCCAAGTCAATCACACTTCTGTGAAATCAAACTGTCCACTTAGGAAGCAACACTGATTGACAATAAATTTCACATGCTGTTGTGCAAATGGAATAGACAAAAGGTGGAAATTATAGGCAATTAGCAAGACACCCCCCAAAACAGGAGTGATTCTGCAGGTGGTGACCACAGACCACTTCTCAGTTCCTATGCTTCCTGGCTGATGTTTTGGTCACTTTTGAATGCTGGCGGTGCTCTCACTCTAGTGGTCGCATGAGACGGAGTCTACAACCCAAACAAGTGGCTCAGGTTCATCCAGGATGGCACATCAATGCGAACTGTGGCAAAAAGGTTTGCTGTGTCTGTCAGCGTAGTGTCCAGAGCATGCAGGCGCTACCAGGAGACAGGCCAGTACATCAGGAGACGTGGAGGAGGCCGTAGGAGGGCAACAACCCAGCAGCAGGACCGCTACCTCCGCCTTTGTGCAAGGAGGTGCACTGCCAGAGCCCTGCAAAATGACCTCCAGCAGGCCACAAATGTGCATGTGTCTGCTCAAAAGTGCTTTGATTTCACAGAAGTGTGATTGACTTGGAGTTACATTGTGTTGTTTAAGTGTTCCCTTTATTTTTTTGAGCAGTGTATATCCCTTTGAGCATGGTGAAGTTATTAATTACACTTTGGATGGTGTATCAATACACCCAGTCACTACAAAGATATAGGTGTCCTTGCTAACTTAGTTGCCGGAGAGGAGAGAAACCGCTCAGGAATTTCACCATGAGGCCAATGGTGGCTTTAAAAGAGTTTAATGGCTATGGTAGGATAAAACTGCTCAACAACATTGTAGTTACCGTATGCCACATTACTAACCTAATTGACAGACTGAAAAGAAAGAAGTCTGTACAGAAGAAAAATATTCCAAAACATGCATTTTGTTTGCAACAAGGCACTAAAGTAAAACTGCAAAAAATGTGGCAAAGCAATTACATTTTTGTTCTGAATATGTTTGGGGCAAATCCAATACAACACATTACTGAGTACCACTCTCCATATGTTCAAGCATAGTTGTGACTTCATCATGTTATGGGTATGCTTGTAATCGTTTGCAAAAACATGTTTTTAACTTTGTCATTATTGTGAAGAATTTACTTTTTTACTCCATATTGAATTCAGTCTGTAACAATAAGTCAAGGGTTATGAATACTTTCTGAAGGCCCTGAATCTACCACTATCTTTATATCCATAAACCTATCTAAAGTATCTGCTCTCTAGTATGCTATTGCAGCAGTATTGGAGATGAGCTGAGCATTACAGTGCAGTAACAGTGCAGTATGAGGTCGATCTCATAACCATAGCAGTGTTGTTGGCTCCTACCTCTTGGCAGTAGGACAGGATCTGGTTGGGCTCTGTGAAGCAGCCCTGCCGGCCCTGAGGGTCAGGCTCCCATTGGCCAGTCTCAGGGTTCATGTGCAGCAGCTGACGCCCACAGAACATGGCAATCTGCGGCTCGGCCACCAGGGGCCCCGGTCCATTCACCTCAGCCATGGCCAAGGCCTAGAGAGAGGGAGGTAGACAGGGAGAGGAGAGGGGGTGAGATGTGGTAGAAAGAGAAGAGAGAAGTTGAGAAATAGAAAGAGTAATAGATGGAAGGAGAGAGGGAGTAAGGTAGAAAGGTGGAGGGAGAGAAATACTTTGTTAATGTTGTCCTGAGAGAGAGTGAAATATTTACTGTTAATTTGTATTGTTTATTATCTACTTCACATGCTTTGGCAATGTTAACATATGCTTCCCATGCCAATAAAGCCCTTGAATTGAATTATGTGAGAGAGAGAGAAGAGTTGTCAATACAAACAAAGTGGTTGGATAATATCGAGTTTGAGAATGAAGGACAGGACCTTAGATTAGACTAAATGTACCAGCTGATACAGTCTCTCTGATCTATCTCCCAACACAGACAATGGCTTAGCTGCAGAGAGAGAGAGTGTGTGTGTCTATGTGTATACATCGTTGCATACATTCTGCGTGTGTGTGTGTGCATATATATATATATATACATATACACAGTTGAAGTCGGAAGTTTACATACACCTTATTTAAACTCAGTTTTTCACAATTCCTGACATTTAATCCTAGTAAAATTCTCTGTATTAGGTCAGTTAGGATCACCACTTTATTTTAAGAATGTCAAATGTCAGAATAATAGTAGAGAAAATTCTTTATTTCAGCTTTTATTTCTTTCATCACATTCCCAGTGGGTCAGAAGTTCACATACACTCAATTAGTATTCGGTAGCATTGCCTTTAAATTCTTTAACTTGGGTCAAACGTTTTGGGTATCCTTCCACAAGCTTCCCACAATAAATTGGGTGAATTTTGGCCCATTCCGCCTGACAGAGCTGGTGTAACTGAGTCAGGTTTGTAGGCCTCCTTGCTCGAACACGCTTTTTCAGTTCTGCCCACACATTTTCTATGGGATTGAGGTCAGGGCTTTGTGATGGCCACTCCAATACCTTGACTTTGTTGTCCTTAATCCATTTTGCCACAACTTTGGAAGTATGCTTGGGGTCATTGTCCATTTTGAGACACATCTGCGACCAAGCTTTAACTTCCTGACTGATGTCTTGAGATGTTGCTTCAATATATCCACAATTTCCTTCCTCATGAAGTCATCTATTTTGTGAAGTGCACCAGTCCCTCCTGCAGCAAAGCACCCCCACAACATGATGCTGCCACCCCCGTGCTTCACGGTTGGGATGGTGTTCTTCGGCTTGCAAGCCTCTCCCTTTTTCCTGCAAAAATAACAATTGTCATTATGGCCAAACAGTTCTATTTTTGTTTCATCAGACCAGAGGATATTTCTCCAAAAAGTACGATCTTCGTCCCCATGTGCAGTTGCAAACCGCAGTCTGGCTTTTTAAATGGCGATTTTGGAGCAGTGGCTTCTTCCTTGCGGAGCGGCCTTTCAGGTTATGTCGATATGGGACTAATTTTACTGTGGATATAGATACTTCTGTACCCGTTTCCTCCAGCATCTTCACAAGATCCTTTGCTGTTGTTCTGGGATTGATTTGCACTTTTCGCACCAAAGTACGTTTATCTCTAGGAGACAGAACGCATCTCCTTCCTGAGCAGTATGACGGCTGCGTGGTCCCATGGTGTTTATACTTGCGTACTATTGTTCGTACAGATGAACGTGGTACCTTCAGGCGTTTGGAAATTGCTCCCAAGGATGAACCAGACTTGCGGAGGTCAACAATTTTTTTCTGAGGTCTTGGCTGATTTCTTTTGATTTTCCCATGATGTCAAGCAAAGAGGCAGTGAGTTTGAAGGTAGGCCTTGAAATACATCCACAGGTACACCTCCAATTGACTCAGGCTAATTGACATAATTTATCAGAAACTTCTAAAGCCATGACGTCATTTTCTGGAATTTTCCAAGCTGTTTAAAAGGCACAGTCAACTTAGTGTATGTAAACTTCTGACTCACTGGAATTGTGATAGTGAAATAATGTCTGTAAACAATTTTTGGAAAAATGACTTGTGTCAAGCACAAAGTAGAGACCTAACTCTATGTAAACTTCCCACTTCAACTGTATGTATGTATGTATGTATGTATGTATGTATGTATGTATGTATGTATGTATGTATGTATGTATGTATGTATGTATGTATGTATGTATGTATAGTGGGGAGAACAAGTATTTGATAACCTGCAAAATCGAGCCGTTTTTCCTACTTACAAAGCATGTAGAGGTCTGTCATTTTATCATAGGTACACTTCAACTGTGAGAGACGGAATCTAAAACAAAAATCCAGAAAATCACATTATGATTTTTAAGTAATTAATTTGCATTTTATTGCATGACATAAGTATTTGATACATCAGAAAAGCAGAACTTAATATTTGGTACAGGAACCTTTGTTTGCAATTGCAGAGATCATACGTTTCCTGTAGTTCTTGACCAGGTTTGCACACACTGCAGCAGGGATTTTGGCCCACTCCTCCATACAGACCTTCTCCAGATCCTTCAAGTTTCGGGGCTGTTGCTGGGAAATATGGACTTTCAGCTCCCTCCAAAGATTTTCTATTGGGTTCAGGTCTGGAGACTGGCTAGGCCACTCCAGGACCTTGAGATGCTTCTTACGGAGCCACTCCTTAGTTGCCCTGGCTGTGTGTTCCGGGTCGTTGTCATGCTGGAAGACCCAGCCACGACCCATCTTCAATGCTCTTACTGAGGGAAGGAGGTTGTTGGCCAAGATCTCGTGATACATGGCCCAATCCATCCTCCCCTCAATACGGTGCAGTCGTCCTGTCCCCTTTGCAGAAAAGCATCCCCAAAGAATGATGTTTCCACCTCCATGCTTCACGGTTGGGATTGTGTTCTTGGGGTTGTACTCATCCTTCTTCTTCCTCCAAACACGGCGAGTGGAGTTTAGACCAAAAAGCTCTATTTTTGTCTCATCAGACCACATGACCTTCTCCCATTCCGCCTCTGGATCATCCAGATGGTCATTGGCATTCTTCAGACGGGCCTGGACATGCGCTGGCTTGAGCAGGGGGACCTTGCGTGCGCTGCGGGATTTTAATCCATGACGGCGTAGTGTGTTACTAATGATTTTCTTTGAGACTGTGGTCCCAGCTCTCTTCAGGTCATTGACCAGGTCCTGCCGTGTAGTTCTGGGCTGATCCCTCACCTTCCTCATGATCATTGATAGCCCACGAGGTGAGATCTTGCATGGAGCCCCAGACCGAGGGTGATTGACCGTCATCTTGAATTTCTTCCATTTTCTAATAATTGCGCTAACAGTTGTTGCCTTCTCACCAAGCTGCTTGCCTATTGTCCTGTAGCCCATCCCAGCCTTGTGCAGGTCTACAATTTTAGCCCTGATGTCCTTACACAGCTCTCTGGTCTTGGCCATTGTGGAGAGGTTGGAGTCTGTTTGATTGAGTGTGTGGACAGGTGTCTTTTATACAGGTAACGAGTTCAAACAGGTGCAGTTAATACGGGTAATGAGTGGAGAACAGGAGGGCTTCTTAAAGAAAAACTAATAGGTCTGTGAGAGCCGGAATTCTTGCTGGTTGGTAGGTGATCAAATACTTGTCATGCAATAAAATGCAAATGAATTGCTTAAAAATCATACAATGTGATTTTCTGGATTTTTGTTTTAGATTCCGTCTCTCACAGTTGAAGTGTACCTATGATAAGAATTGCAGACCTCTACATGCTTTGTAAGTAGGAAAACCTGCAAAATCGGCAGTGTATCAAATACTTGTTCTCCCCACTGTATGTATGCATGCATGCATGCATGCATGCATGTATGTATGTATGTATGTATGTATGTATGTATGTATGTATGTATGTATGTATGTATGTATGTATGTATGTATGTATGTATGTATGTATGTATGTATGTGAGAGGAGAGAGAGAAAAATGGACTTTCACGCTAATGCATATACCATTTCGTCTCACACACTGTAGCTACAGCGATAGAGAGTATTGGCAGAGACAAAGATCAAAAAAGATTTATACCAGATCATGCATTGAGTGACACCGAAAGCCGATGAAAAGTCTGACTTATCGACTGACAAACTACGCCCTGGTTTTGTTAGCAATGTTAAGAGTTGAGAATATAAAGATAGGGTGGATAAATAGGAAATGTACAACAACTATATACTGTAAAGCCTGCTCCCATCTGCCCCTCTTATCCTCTTTCTACCACCCCTCTATTCTCTCAATCTCTGCCCTACTGTTTCTCTCCCTCTCTTTCTGCCTCTTCCTCCCCCCACCCTTCCCCCTCCTTCCTACCCACCCTCTCTCAACAGCCTGCTAGGATGTTGTTATTGATTATGGGATCCGTTCCCTCTGCCTGCAGCCTGGGGGTCGGGCCCAGGGGAGGCACCGTTGAGGAACAAACACCAGCCGGCCCCAGCCCCGCTGCTCCCAGTCAGGTGTTAATACAAGCTCATTGACAGCCGGGCCACTTCAAGTACATTAACACACAGGAGAGGGAGGGAGGAGGGGTGAGAGTAGGAGAGGAAAGGAGGAGAGTAGAGGAGGGAGGGGAGACAATGATGTACACACTGCAGGAGATAATCTCCGCAGATGTAGAGACCAAACATGCTGGTTTTGTAACACAAGCTGAGTATTATGACGTCAATGCCTCACTAGGATTATTTTAGAAAGGGACATAGAGGGATGGAGTTATCAGGTGTTGTGTTCACACATACAGTATATATAGCACAGAGATATGACTCCTCTTTGGTGCAGAAAAAGTAGGGGAATATTTCAAAGACATGCTTGAACATCTACCTAACAAATCATTTAGCTTAGTCTTGCCATTCTTCTGGCTTAACAGCCAAGAGTCACTTATGAAAACTGATATGACAGAAAGTTCAAACAATATCCCTATCCACACTGAAACTGGCAAATGGCAACCCAGAACCCATTCAACCCGTCTTATGACTGGCCCACCTGCTTTAATCTCCATAGACAGACAGATGGACTGACAGGCAAGAAGAGCAGCACTCAGCCTATTAGCATCAAGATGCCCAGGGGTAAAGGGGGAGAGGAGGAGAGAGAGAGAGGAAAGCAGGACGAGTGAAATCTGATCAAAGGGAAGCTCTGCCTCAGCCGACTGCTGCTAAAGTGTTTGAAGTTCTAATTAAAATTTATATCGGAAATAAATATATACAAACTCCATGAATAAATATACAATAAATATAATAAGGACCGTAGGAATCTGAGCATTAGAGCCCCACTAGATATGAATGGAAACTATGATAATGAGTTCATTGGATTATAATTAAAGCTGTATGGATGTGGCCGAGCGAGGCCTCGAGGAATGGGGTTTGGAGCTCCAGAATGGTGCAGAGACACCCAATTTATTTGGAGTTCAGCGATAATTAACAAAGCACAGATCTAAGGTTAAAGTCTCCATGAGAGACTACTGGTACTGTATGGGACTTTATTAATTCAAGTCTCTATGACTACTGGTACTGTAGTGACTTTATTCATTCAAGTCGTTATGACTACTGGTACTAGAGTGGAGACTAGAGTGGTGCTAACGGATGTTGATTTCTGCTGAACTGGCAGCACGTTATTGATGTGTGTTGAGGAATGGGTGTGTGTGTGAGAATAAAAGTGCCTGCTTAAGCTACACACAGCCCACACTGACAAGCCACTGTGCCTGCTGAGGTAGTGGTTAAATAGATATGTCTCGTACTCAGGGAAGGTCAACGCCACAAAAAAATATTCTGGATATTTGAGAAGACGACCTGACAGCTCTGCTGTGCTCCAGCCTTCATCCTGCACTATCCACTCCTGCACTCTCCACTCCTGCACTCTCCACTCCTGCACTCTCCACTCCTGCAGAAAATCAATGATGTACGTCTGCAACTGGATCGCCACGCTCTCTCCGATCAATAGGAGCCCATTTGTAGCCAGAGGGCCTGACCTCCAGCGTGGAGAGGATGCTCTGCAGCACCTCAGCCAATCCCAGCTCTCCCTGATTCACCACCAGATTAGATGGGCCTGCCGTGAAAACAAATCCTAATCACAAACACTGCCTGCATTCCCTCAAATGAGCCCTGGATTTGTTTATACATTGTTCCATCTCCTCCTTATCCTCTCGCTCTCTCCTCTTCAAAGTTACCATGTCCTGCTAGCAGTTATGGACATGCTGTCTTTGACCCACTTTGGGAATAATCACTCTGCATTTCACCATCTCACCACCATGACAACCAACACACAAGGACAGACATCACACCCTCCCACTCCTTCGTGGTGTGACTGCCAGCCTACCACACCCTCCCACTCCTCTGTGGTGTGACTGCCACCCTACCACACCCTCCCACTCCTCCGTGGTGTGACTGCCACCCTACCACACCCTCCCACTCCTCCGTGGTGTGACTGCCAGCCTACCACACCCTCCCACTTCTCCGTGGTGTGACTGCCACCCTACCACACCCTCCCACTTCTCCGTGGTGTGACTGCCAGCCTACCACTCCTCTGTGGTGTGACTGCCACCCTACCACACCCTCCCACTTCTCCGTGGTGTGACTGCCACCCTACCACACCCTCCCACTCCTCCGTGGTGTGACTGCCAGCCTACCACACCCTCCCACTCCTATGTGGTGTGACTGCCACCCTACCACTCCTCTGTGGTGTGACTGCCACCCTACCACACCCTCCCACTCCTCCGTGGTGTGACTGCCACCCTACCACACCCTCCCACTCCTCCGTGGTGTGACTGCCAGCCTACCACACCCTCCCACTCCTCCGTGGTGTGACTGCCACCCTACCACTCCTCTGTGGTGTGACTGCCACCCTACCACACCCTCCCACTCCTCCGTGGTGTGACTGCCAGCCTACCACACCCTCCCACTCCTCCGTGGTGTGACTGCCACCCTACCACACCCTCCCACTCCTCCGTGGTGTGACTGCCAGCCTACCACACCCTCCCACTCCTCTGTGGTGTGACTGCCACCCTACCACTCCTCTGTGGTGTGACTGCCACCCTCCCACTCCTCTGTGGTGTGACTGCCACCCTACCACTCCTCTGTGGTGTGACTGCCACCCTACCACACCCTCCCACTCCTCTGTGGTGTGACTGCCACCCTACCACACCCTCCCACTCCTCCGTGGTGTGACTGCCACCCTACCACACCCTCCCACTCCTCCGTGGTGTGACTGCCACCCTACCACTCCTCTGTGGTGTGACTGCCACCCTACCACACCCTCCCACTCCTCTGTGGTGTGACTGCCACCCTACCACACCCTCCCACTCCTCCGTGGTGTGACTGCCACCCTACCACACCCTCCCACTCCTCCGTGGTGTGACTGCCACCCTACCACTCCTCTGTGGTGTGACTGCCACCCTACCACACCCTCCCACTCCTCCGTGGTGTGACTGCCACCCTACCACACCCTCCCACTCCTCCGTGGTGTGACTGCCACCCTACCACTCCTCTGTGGTGTGACTGCCACCCTACCACACCCTACCACTCCTCTGTGGTGTGACTGCCACCCTACCACACCCTCCCACTCCTCTGTGGTGTGACTGCCACCCTACCACTCCTCTGTGGTGTGACTGCCACCCTACCACACCCTCCCACTCCTCTGTGGTGTGACTGCCACCCTACCACTCCTCTGTGGTGTGACTGCCACCCTACCACACCCTCCCACTCCTCTGTGGTGTGACTGCCACCCTACCACTCCTCTGTGGTGTGACTGCCACCCTACCACACCCTCCCACTCCTCCGTGGTGTGACTGCCACCCTACCACGCAGTGTCTCAGCATGGCGCTGACTGGGAAAGTCACAGGTCTGATGGCACCACTGCAGGCTATGATAGTCCAAGTTGAAATGTTTCAATCAGAGCTTCAGTTCAGTAAATAAAAGCCCTGGCATATTTGCATTATAGTTATTTTCAAACTCACAATTCAAATTCTGAATTACATCAAGGCTGCCTAGCTTTATAAAAAGGTACAGTATCTCTGTGTGTCATTCATAATTGCATGAAATCAATCTATTTCAATAGAGAGACCCAGGAGAGACGTAAACTCTCCCACCCAACACAGACTCATTAAAGAAGCCTTGTCGCTCAGTTGTCAGTGAATCAGACAGGCTGACTAACACTGTTGTTTACAGAAGGTATGGTACAGTTACATGCGTGTGAACAGGAACTAGCTGCCGTCACTCTGTCATTTACTTATGACAATTGTTTAGCACGCCTGTTCTACAGTCACCCGGGGCCTGTTCAATCTGGTGGGTTGCAGATAGAAATGTACTGCATAGACCTGGCATGACAGTTTATTACACATAATATAACGTTATATCTATTCTATACAATACACCTCTATCTGGAACATTTTGAACATCAACATCCTAACCGTTTAGAACCCATCTCCTGACAGGGACCTATCTGGCTGTGATTGGTTGGTCAGATAAGACAGCATGCCCTCTACTAATTGGTCTAAATTACTTTTAGGATGAAGTACCAACAGCCTGAATGAAAGGTGCTGGTGTGGTCTTAGCGCTTACCTTGGCACACTAGGGGAATCTGCAAGCCAGTCACTACTCTTGTTTAAATGGTCAAATCAAACAAACAGTCAAGCGTATCCCCCACCTAAACAAGGCAGTCAACTGAGAAGACGCTCTTGCTAAAGGGTAGCAGGAATAGAGCGCAAGATCAAACATTTCTAGGTGTAATTTATTTTTCAATATATTCAGTAATATTTAAGTATATTTGTCCTAATGGAATTGGTCTCACACAAAAAGTATTTTGTGTCAGTTTGACTCCTCTTAACTATTTCTCTAATTGTCTCTTCGTTCTCTGCTCAGTAGAAACCCCTGACTGGGTTCCTCTGCCTGCCAGAACGGGGGCTTTTCATTCTATTTCTTAGTCAATTAGGCTTAAGACCACTAAGACCTCTCTGCTGTGACCACAGTGGCGTGAGCCTCTCAGACAGTCACCCCGGCCGGCCGGCTGGCTGACTGGTCTGGTCGGCTGGCTGAGACGTCCTGATCCACACTGCTTCACAATAACACTTCCCAATCTGTTAACAATTACCCAGCTCCTCCACGGAGAGAGAGATGAGAGGTGGAGGCTGGAGAGCTGCTCTGTTCTGTACTTTCCCCCCTGGGCCAACCTTAATTGGACAGTAAAGGCCTGGATGTCTCCCAGAGATGTACAGTGTGAGCTGAGGTGTGTCTGTGTGTGAGAGAGAGAGAGGAGGGGTGTGTGTGGTGCCCCATCCCCACCCTTCTCCCTCCACCTCCTTCAAGGCCCTCTCTCTCGCTCTCCCCCATGTCACACCTTCGTGCTGAGGGAGCTAAACACAGTGGACAGGAGAGGAGAGCTCCCTGACTCCACCACTGCACAGAGGAAAAGAGCCAGAGCCCACCTCATCATTAATAATTGCCTGTTGACACAAGCCCAGAGACATTGATTGCCTTTTTGCCTTTTCCTGGTTCCTTCCCGCTCTCTTGCTCCTTATTCTCCGTTGATATTTCCCTCTCTTTTTCTCCATCATCCACTAGCTAGGGATGGATGGACTCTACTCTTTTCATGAACAGTACTCCCTAGTCCCTATGTTCCCTATTCTCCAAGGAAGAAAACATCACAAGGAGGTATTGAGTACTCTGACACAAAGAGCACAAAGGGCAAAGGGAAGCACAGCAGTCTGGGGATATGATGAGTGATAGCATGAAGAGAGAGAGACAGAGTCATCCTTATTTCTCAGATGCACCTCTGATAGGAGGTAGTTAAGCTGCAATGCAGATGCGATAAGCAGATGCATGCATGTGTGTAACTGAGTACAGGGGGACAAATAAAAAGAGCAAACAAAATCCATAATCTTGCCCATAAATATCTTTGTCAGCTGGGTTTAGCTTGTGCCAGGCCAGGGCCGGCATCAAATTTACATATTCCTCTGGCATCACCACAGCCCACCCCCTTGTCTAATTAAATATGCAGCACCTGTTCCCCCCTGCCTGCCTTTTGTTGCAGGATGACTTCATCCTCTGTAATGATGAAACCTCCCAGCCCTACATGGCAAGGCCAGGCAGCGGAGGGGGAGGAGCCACTCCATCATCTGTCAACCCCTTTAATCCATCAGATGGCCCTGCCATAAATGTTAGCTGAGCTGCACGTCTGACACCGACTCATCTGGCTCATCACTTCCTGTGTGTGGGGAGAAGGAGTCCAAGCCTAATGATGTGGTTTTCTTCCCTGTAGTGGGTAAGGTTAGGACTTGGGGAGGGTCAGCTGATCCTAGATCTGTAGCTAAGGGCTGTGTGTTGAGAGGATCATGTTAAGTCTATGTTCCGACTGGTGTACTGATGTTGATGGATGTTTAGTGGGGTCGGGTACTGAACCGGAGACATGGGACCTCTGAGGGGTTAATCCCCTGGCAGTAGGGATCTGGGATATTTTACCTGCTTATTTACAACCCTCCTCCCTGAGGGCTGGCTGGCCGGGTGCCACCGCAAGGGCGAGGCACACACACCGCACACACAGACACTGGAATAGACACTGGAATAAACACCGTACACAAATGTACTCACACACACGGATTCAAACACATTAATGCACATGAACAGATGCACAGAAATGCATGCACGCAAGTACACACACGCTGAAACGCATACTTACAAACACACACACACACAGCCAGAAGCCTTGCTGTGCCGGTCTCTGTGGTCCTCTGCAGCACAGATGGTCAGAGAGTGTGTGGCTCACCTCCCTCCCTTCCACCTTCCCTCTACTCTCTGTCCTCTTCCATCCTTCCTTCCTTCCCTCCCACCCACCTTACCTCTGCTCTCTGTAACCTCCCTCTCAATCCCCCCTCCACTCTGTCCTATCCTATCCTTCCATCCTAGACTATCCCTCTATCCCTCCCACATTCCATTTGATCCCTCCCTCCCTCCCCTCTCTGTACTATCCTTCCCTCTTAGACTATCCCTCCCATATTCCCTTTGTTCTCTTTCTCCCTCTCAATCCCCCCCACTCTCTGTCCTATCCTTTCCTCATATCCCTCCCTCTCTCACACCTCCCACTGACTTCTGATCTGGGCACTCTCCAGCCAGCTAGCCTGTCCCACCCCAACCCAGCCTCCCCACCCTACACCTTCCCACCCACCCTCCCTCCCATCCCCACCCCTCACCGCCTTCACACAAAGCCCCACACTCTGCTGTTGTTCCATCCCATCGCTGGGCTCAGACTATATGGTGAAATAGATTTGGGAGCATTCATCATCGTAATCACAGTGTTTAATTATTCATTGGCTTTGCCAGGGTCTCTTCCACATCTGCCAGGCAGGCTGGGCCCATGGTAATGAGAGAGGAGCGTCAGACACACAGGGATGCAGAGTCTGGTCTGGTGGAGCGTGGAGACAGTTAAGGTGTGCGTACAAAAATGGTGGCCCTGAACAGAAATAGTGCACTATATTTATAAAATAAATTTGACTATATATGGAATAGCGTGCCATCAACATCGACCCCCATCATCGCCCCCATACTAATTAAAACCCCACTACTAATTGTTGTGGTTTCCAGTTTGTGTTGGGTACCTATCAAACCAGCTTCGTGGCAGATTGGTAGACCCTTAACCTGCTAGTCTTAACCCCCAATGTATGCTACCTCTGTTGAGTGGCCTATCTGAAACGCAATTTGATATGCACAAAAGTAGACATCATACCAGGGATATGGTTAAGAGGTCACAGTTTAATAAAAGCTGTCAGATTCCAGGCTAAGAAGACAAAAGATTATTGCACTGCAAGAATGCACTTCAGATGCATTCAACTGGAACAATATTTACTATGATCTTCGTGGGCTATACTCAGCCTTGTCTCAGGGTAGTAGATTCGTGGTCTGTTGATATCCTCCAGTGGTGTGGGGGCTGTGCTTTGACAAAGTGGGTGGGGTTATATCCTGCCTGGTTGGCCCTTTCCGTAGGTATTGTCGGACTGTGCCAGTGTCACCCGACCCCTCCAGTCTCAGTCTCCAGTCCTGTCTTATCTGGTGTCCTGTCTTCATGGATCTACCTGTGCCTGAATACCCAAGCCCGATCCGGGAGCGTCTGAATCCAGAATTCTAAATAATGTCACGGAGGTTAGGAGATATTTAAATCAATGGAAGATGGAATTACATTTATGAAATTAAAAGTTAAAGGAGAAGGATAGGCTACAACCAATAGGTAGGCTGCGACAAATAACCAATAGGTAGGCTGCTACTTAATATGCTGAAAGGAGATGTTGTTTGTAGGATGAGAAAATACATGCAGCCTCAATTAGCCTAGCTAGCTAATATTAGCTTAACTAGTTTCTCCCGGTTTGATGCATTCAAGATAGATACTACGTAGTCATATTGATGATAAATAACCTAGCTATGTCAACTTTTAGTCTACTACAGTGGCTTGCGAAAGAATTCACCCCCTTGGCATTTTTCATATTTTGTTGCCTTACAACCTGGAATTTAAATAGATTTTTGTGGGGTTTGTATCATTTGATTTATACAACATGCCTAGAACGTTGAAGATGCATAATATTTTTTATTGTGAAATAAACAAGACAGAAAAACAGAAAACTTGAGCATGCATAAATATTCACTCCCCCAAAGTCAATACTTTGTAGAGCCAGCTTTCGCAGCAATTACAGCTGCAAGTCTCTTGGGGTATGTCTCTATAAGCTTGGCACATCTAGCCACTGGAATTTTGCCCATTCTTCAAGGCAAAACTGCTCCAGCTCCTTCAAGTTGGATGGGTAATGTTGGTGTACAGCAAAGTTATACCACAGATTCTCAATTGGATTGAGGTCTGGGCTTTGACTAGGCCATTCCAAGACATTTAAATCTTTCCCCTTAAACCACTCAAGTGTTGCTTTAGCAGTATGCTTTGGGTCATTGTCCTGCTGGAAGGTGAACCTCCATCCCATTCTCAAATCTCTGGAAGACTGAAACAGGTTTCCCTCAAGAATTTCCCTGTATTTAGCACCATCCATCATTCATTCAATTCTGACCAGTTTCCCAGTTCCTGCAGTTGAAAAACATCCCCACAGCATGATGATGCCACCACCACGGATGGTGTTCTCGGAGTGATGAGAGGTGTTGGGTTTGTGCCAGACATAGCGTTTTCCTTGATGGTCAAAAAACTCAATTTTAGTCTCATCTGACCAGAGTACCTTCTTCCATATGTTTGGGGAGTCTGCCATATGCCTTTTGGCGAACACCAAATGTGTTTGCTTATTTTTTTCCATTAAGCAATGCTTTTTTTCTGCCCATCTCCGTAAAGCCCAGCTCTGTGGAGGGTACGGCTTAAAGTGGTCTTTTGGACAGATACTCCAAATCTCCGCTGTGTAGCTTTGCAGCTCCTTCAGGGTTATCTTTGGTCTCTTTGCTACCTCTCTGATTAATGCCCTCCTTGCCTGGTCCGTGAGTTTTGGTGGGCGGCCCGCTCTTGGCTGGTTTGTTGTGGTGCATATTCTTTCCATTTTTTTAAATAATGGATTTAATGGTGCTCCCCTGATCTGTAGTACGTCACAACTTTGTCCCTGACCTGTTTGGAGAGCTCCTTGGTCTTCATGGTGCAGCTTACTTGTGGTGCTCCTTGCTTAGTGGTGTTGCAGACTCTGGGGCCTTTCAGAACAGGTGTATATATACACTGAGATCATGTGACAGATCATGTGACACTTATATGGCACCCAGGTGGACTTCAACTAATTATGTGAATTTTGAAAGTAATTGGTTGCACCAGATCTTATTTAGGGGCTTCATAGCAAAGGGGGTGAATTCATATGCACGCACCACTTTTCTGTTTTGTATTTTTCTTCATTTTTTGAAACAAGTTATTTTTTTAATTTCACTTCACCAATTTTGACTATTTTGTGTATGTTCATTACATGAAATCCAAATAAAAATCAATTTGAATTACAGGATGTAATGCACCAAAATAGGAAAAAATGCCAAGGGGGATGAATACTTTTGCAAGGTGGGCATTAATCGGTTGCTAGCTGCTTGGTTGCTAGCTGTCTCTTCCTCCCTTCTCCCTGTATCACTCGCTCACAGTACAGCCCCCTCCCACGCCTGCTAGAGCGGCATCTCTTTGCCTCTCGCGCTTTATCAGCTCCGGTTAACAAAGTAGCTTCAAAAAATTACTTTTCTGCTGCTTCCCTCATTCAGATCAGGTCTGGATCCGACCAGGTCTATACAGAATGGTTCTAGTTGTCGTCGGGTCCGTTCAGAACCAGTCTCTATATTAAACAAATAAATGTATACACATCGGGTCCGGTTGGGAAAGCCTAAGGTCTATTTTGGAATGGGTCGAAATCATAAGTATGCGCCCTCTTATTCGCCCATCTTTCTCTCCCCTCCGGAGAACCTGAGCCCAAGGACCATGCCTCAGGACTACCTGGCCTGATGACTCCTGGCTGTCACCAGTCCACCTGGTTGTGCTGCTGATCCAGTTTCTGCAGTTCTCCCTGCGGCTATGGAACCCTGGCCTGTTCACCGGACATGCTACCTTGTCCCCGGAACTACTGTTTCGACCCTCCCTCTTCCTCTGCTATGAAAAGGCAACTGACATTTTCTCCTAAGGTGCGACCTGTTGCACCCTCTATAACTACTGTGATTATTATTTGACCCTGCTGGTCATCTATAAACTTGAATATCTTGACGAATGATCTGGCCTTAATGGCCATGTACTCTTATAATTTCCACTGGGCACAGCCAGAAGAGGACTGGCCACCCCTCAGAGCCTGGTTCCTCTAGGTTTCTTCCTAGGTTCCTTCCTTTCTAGCCACCATGCTTCTACATCTGCACTGCTTGCTGTTTGGGGTTTTAGGCTGGGTTTCTGTATAAGCACTGTGACATCTGGTGATATAAAAAGGACTTTATAAATACATTTGATTCATTAATTGATTAAAACTACAGGTGAAAAGTTTTAGAACGCATACTCATTCAAGGGTTTTTCTTTATGTTTTACTATTTTCTACATTGAAGAATAATAGTGAAGACATCAAAATGAACAGGTGTGCCTTAAAAGTTAATTTGTGGAATTGCTGTCTGTCTTAATGAGTTTGAAGGATTATTTTATTTAACTAGTCAACAAATTCTTATTTACAATGATGGTCTACCGGGGAACAGTGGGTTAACTGCCTTGATTTTTACCTTGTCAGCTCGGGGATTCGATCCAGCAACCTTTCGGTTACTGGCCCAACGCTCTAGCCACTAGGCTACCTGCCGGCACAGGAGGGGGGAGGGGGGGGGGGTATACAGAAGATGGTCTTTTACCAAATAGGGCTAAGTCCATATTATGGCAAGAACAGCTCAAATAAGCAAAGATAAATGACAATCCATCATTACTTTAAGACATGGTCAGTCAATGCGGAAAATTTCAAGAACTTGAAAGTTTCTTCAAGTGCAGTCGCAAAAACCATCAAGTGCTATGATAAAACTGGCTCTCATGAGGACTGCCACAGGAAAGGAAAACCCATAGTTAGCATTCCAGCAGAGGATATGTTCATTAGAGTTACCAGCCTCAGAAATTGCAGCCCAAACACATGCTTCAAGTAACAGACACCAAATTGAAAATCTTTGGTTCCAATCGCCGTGTCTTTGTAAAATGCGGTGTGGGTGAACGGATGATCTCTGCATGTGTATTTCCAACCGTAAAGCATGGAAGGGGAGGTGTTATGGCGTGGGGGTGCTTTGCTGGTGACACAATCAGTGATTTATTTAGAATTCAAGGCACACTTCCCCAGCATGGGTACCACAGCATTCTGCAGCGATACGCCATCCCATCTGGTTTGGGCTTAGTGGTGGGACTATCATTTGTTTTTCAAATGGACAATGACTCAAAACACACCTCCAGGCTGTGCAAGGGCAATTTGACCAAGAAGGAGAGTGATGGAGTGCTGCATCAGATGACCTGGCCTCCACAATCCCCCAACCAAATTGAGATGGTTTGGGATGAGTCGAACCACAGAGTGAAGGAAAAGCAGCCAACAAGTGCTCAGCATATGTGCTCAGCATATGTGGGAACTCCTTCAAGATGGTTGGGAAAACATTCCAGGTGAAGCTTGTTGAGAGAATGCCAAGAGTGTGCAAAGCTGTCATCAAGGCAAAGGGTGGCTATTTGAAGAATCTCAAATATATGTTGATTGGTAAAATAAATAAATAATTGGTTACTACATGATTCCATATGTGTTATTTCATAGTTTTGATGTCTTCACTATTATTCTACAATGAAGAAAATAGTACAAATAAAGAAAAACAGTTGAATGAGTAGGTGTTCTAAAACTAGTGTATATAGTGTATATAAAACAAAACAAAATTAACTGGACATCTAGTCAAACACATTCTCTCCCTGTAATGGAGGTTCTTGTCTTTCCTTCAACCCAGAAACTAGTCGATACCTTACACAATCAAATAAAAAAATATGGCTTTAGATTACCCTGGTAGAGGGTCTTATTTACAGTTATGCTGTGACATCATTGTCCCTCAGCGACCCTGACTTCATCCAACCAGATTACAGCAGTGCCCCGTCCAGCTGGACCCACTGGGAGCAGATGGTCTATAATCACCCCGGCACCCTACAGGTAACTTAGGGCCACAGCACCGGCCAGAAACCAGCCAAAACCCACAGAGCAACATTTCATTTAATTTCAGATGTGGCTTAAAATAAGGGGCGTAGGCTATCAGCTGCCACAAACATCAGAGAGTCCAGAGATGGAGAGATTGGTCAGTAGTTATATAAACCAGCTCATGATGGTGATCGTCATATTTTGGGGATTCTATTTCTATGGTGGCTATACCTTTTAGAAGTAAACCTATCATTTTTCTGAGTCATATTTGCGCTGGTCTCTACATATACAGAATCACAGATACTTAGTAGAAAAAACCTTACTAGCCTACAGCTCCATTCTCTGAGCGCCTGCTTATCATCCTGACCTATCAGGCTGTGGCTTGGAGAATAAGCAGCACAGTAAGTCGTGACTTACAGTTGTCATCTCTCCTCTGCAAAGGTCTCGAACTTCTCCTGAAGTCATGAGGCCGTGGTTGGCTGGCAGAGTTCTGTCTCCCACAGACCAGTCCAGGTCCAGGAGCATATCACCCAACAGACCTGTAGGCATCTCCTCCACAAAACTCCCACATTCACACAGATGGGTTCACAACCGTGACTCATCACACACATACACAGTATTTGTATCAAGTGTAGGAGCACATTTTAATCATTCCATTCAATGTATCTGTCTTCTGTCCACATTCTGTCTCTCCACTCCTTTATCAGTGGTTTGTTTATGCATTCATACACTAAGGGTTTTATATAGATGTTTTCTTCCATTAGAGGCAAGGCTTTAGTCATTTGAAAAATGGACTTACACAGAAACAAGCACTAGTGCACCACTTTTGTTGTTATCCATTTGTTTACCTAATACTTTCTCTCCATTTACTAAACAATAGAACAGAGACTGAAGAGACAGTACGAGTCATCCTATCAGTCAATGAAAACCTTACAATTCAATCAACACTAACTCCCATTGACACTAAAATGATTAATCTGCTCTGGAATTATTCTTATTGAGAGGCACTCATTCCCAGACTTGTTATATTGACGGTTCTATTGTAGTCAGGATTTCTCTTTAGAGAATGTAGTGATTGGTTAAAGAGAGGCCACCCCACCTTCTTTCTCTCTCCCCCTCTCTGACTCCCACGTCTTGACAGATGTGTTCTCTCTCTGAGTCATGCACCTTCGTCACACTAGAAGTGGGAACCTACGTGCGTACAGTAACTGTTCTGATCTTCAAACAACACAAGGAGGTCTGCCCAGAATGTCCTGCTGTTTCAACGTCTCCACTGACACTACGGAGGACCTTGGACTTTGAAAACTGAACTTGTCTAACTTTGCATTAGTAGGCTGTAAACTGTTCCTGTGCTTCAAAAGGAGACTTCCTAACATGCAAGTCCAGCAGTTAGTCAATACCCATCAGAAGCTCAACATCATGTCCACTGAAATCCAAATTAGATAACCTGGTCCATCAATACAAACCATGAAATACAATTTCCATGTAACATACCGGTCGTCCATGACAGTGAACATCACACTGTTAATGTCATCATGTTAATGCCAAGTGTTGTGTAACTCTTCCAGATGTGATGAAGGCCTCCCAGCTAAAGTGTTACAGATGTAAGATCTTAATTTTAACACTCTTTTGTTGCTGAGAATTGTATAACATAAATCTGGTCAAATGAAGATCCTACATCTGTACCCTCAGGGGTTTAAGGAATCAAAGGCTTAGCTCTAGTTGGAGCTCCACTGCAGATCTCTATGACTGCAACACCCAACTGTCAACTCAACTGCCACCCAATCAGAGATTGAGCACTAGAGACTTCACTCAGCAACTGGCTGATTGCCTCAGATAAAGACGGGCAGTATGCAAAGCAGCCTCAACATGCCTCAAAAGACAATATTATCCTCCGCAAAAGCTCATCTAAAAAGCTGGTGTGCAACAGAGATATGTTTACTCAATATGTCAATGGTTTAAATTGCTAGATTAAATTATGAAACCATTCTTATATGATACCATGTAAGATGCTTCCAGCTCTCCAGAGACATCAATTCAACATCTATTCCACGTTGGTTCAACCTAATTTCATTGAAATGACGTGGAAACAATGTTGATTAACAAGTGTGTGCCCAGTGGCTTGTCTTTCATTTTATTGCATGTGTGTTTTATGCCATGGCCAAGGTGACACAATAATATCCCCACAGGGATGAATAAAGCATAGGCCTAATACAATCAAATCTAATGTTCTGTCCCTATTCAAATGAAACATAAAAAATATAAATTCATAGATAGTCACATAGTGAACCAATTCAGTGTGGGCTTCAGCTAAGCAGGCGAACCAGGCATCTAGTTGGAAAGGAAAGCAGTCAGGACAGGACAGCCAGTACAAGACAGGAGAAGACAGGACGGCAGCTGCATCTCCTTTCCTCCTCGATTTGAGCGCGGTGAATCAGCCGCCCTACGTTTAACTGGCTGACAGACAGCCGGTGCTTTGAACTGGGTATGTTACCAGTGTGAAATTGTTAATCCGCCTTTGGAACCGGCCACTTTTCATCCCAGGTTATTGGAGATTAGGGAATATGCGTGAGATTGGATTTGGGGGGGCGGGTGCATGAGTGGCAGAGCCATTGTAGACTACTGCACAGGGGCCAAATTTGAGGAGGTATTAAAACAATGTCATAATAGATTTAGAACATCCAGATAAACATTTGATCCACTCATTCATGTGTGTATCCTGTCAGGCAGCATCTCTGATCTATCAGCTTTCCTTTCCTGCTCTAGGCCTTGGTCCCTGCAGCTCTCCATCTCTGCTGACATCTTTATTGAAGTCTTTCCCCCCTGTCCCAGGAGTTGTCTTCTGTTCTGCTCGGTCTCTCTTAAAATGGATATGCGTGTCATTTTCTCCCCTTCACTACCCGCATACTTTCTCTGTAAATGGCTTTCAGAGTAGTTCTCTACATCCTACTCTGTATGCAGGAGGTTTTCCTCAGCAGAGCTACTTGGTGCGGGGGGTCCCGTGGGCCTGTGGTATGTGTGCATATTTAAAAGATAGCGGTGGCTTTGGAATATTACTCCGCTTGATCTCTCAGTCCTGCCACAAACACACAGACTGACTCCTACACGAAAGGTAGTTAAAATTGGAGGAGTGTCTCAGAGAGGGAGGGTGAGAGAGAGAGAGAGGGGGGGGGGGGAGAAAGCATGGTAACATGAGCAGTGCATACACCTAATTTATTTGATCCTATATGAGATTCAGCTGAAGACTACAACTACACATTTTTAACTGTGGGACTCATCCCGCTCTCCTTCACTTCTCCCATTTTCTCTCTCTCTTCCTCCACCCATCTTCATCTCCCCCCTCTCCCTCACACTAATGCATGCCCCCACAGTTCTCCAGGGTGCCTGTATGGCAGATGCTTGATATTGAAATAAGACTTTGAAATTAGATATTGTGTGAGTGAACTGATGGATGGCGGAGGTGGTTAAAATGAGAGATTATTTTAACCGCCTCCGCTGATATCCCTCCACAAAGGCACACATGTACACACACGCACATTCCCACACTCACAGACACACACAAAAGCAATACACACACTGTGAAGCCCACAGCAATTACACGCTGTGAAGCCCACACACCTCACAGGTTTGACCTATTGTCCCGGTCCATTCTGACATTTTATTGTATTATTTGAACACTCACATATTACATTCACACTCCCCAGTGGGGGGGGGGGGGGGGGGGAGGGCTCCAAGCCCTGAGGTCTGGCCCCAACACCTAGTGGGTGAGTGCACACAACATCCCCCTCTACCCATGTCTCTCCTGTCCCCGCCACCCCAGCATGTTTGGCACATTGTTCATGATAATAAAGGAGCTGCTAATGTGCTTTTAATGGACAGGAGGCAGAGCAGCTGGTGCTGCCTGGGAGAGAGCTGTGGAGAGAGCTGTGGGGAGGCTGGGGTCTCTGCTGTGTTCCACTGAGGTGACCAGGGGCCTCATTTATAACCGTTACGTAAATTTCAGACATTTCTGGGATTTATAAACTTGGCACACGCCATACATACGCATATTTCCTGTTATGAATCAGACCGGTCATAAAACTGTGTGCACATGAACGAGCATTAAAATGCCTGGAAAACGTCTCCATTCACCTTTCATGGTGAAAATAACACCCTTTAATTTGCCGTATAAATTGGAACTATTGGCATTAGGCCACGGCATAGAAAAGACAAATTGTTCTTCAATATTTAGTTCATCAATAGATTATTGGGTTTTTACCCTGCCTTGGTATAGGCTCTGAGATTAAATAGGCAATGATATCGCGCTCCTATCGCACAGCAATACTGTAGCCTACCCTACAGTCTTGGATTTTACATAAGCTACTGGTCTATTTATGGTGTTGGCAGAATGTTTTCATCTTTAGCAGTAATTTATGCTGTATCTGGAAAAGGCCTGTCAGTTTCTGAATGAGAAAAAAATGGCAAATTGTCATGGACCTGTCCGCAGAAGGTTTATATACAGTACCAGTCAAATGTTTAGACACACCTACTTGTTCCACGGTTATACTTTATTTTTTACTATTTTCTACATTGTAGAATAACAGTGAAGACGTTAAAACTATAAAATAACACATATGGAATCATGTAGTAACATAAAAAATGTTAAATATAAAAAGTATTTTCATTCTTCAAAGTAGCCACCCTTTGCTTTGATGACAGCTTTGCACACTCTTGGCATTCTGTCAACCAGCTTCATGAGTTAGTCACCTGGAATGCATTTCAATTAACAGCTGTGCCTTATTAAAAGTTAATTTGTGGAATTTCTTTCTTTCTTTATGCGTTTGAGCCAATCAGTTGTGTTTTGACTAAGTAGGGGTGGTACACAGAAGATAGCCCTATTTGGTAAAACACCAAGTCCATATTATGGCAATAACAGCTCAAATAAGCATAGAGAAATGACAGTCCATCATTACTTTAAAACACGAAGACCAGTCAATCCAGAAAATGTCAAGCACTTTGAAAGTTTCAAGTGCAGTCGCAAAAAGCATCAAGCTCTATGATGAAACTAGCGCAAACAAGCATCGCCACAGGAAAGGAAAACCTAGTGTTACCTCTGCTGCAGAGGATAAGTTCATAAGAGTTTCCAGCCTCAGATATTAAAGCCCAAATAAATGCTTCAGAGTTCAAGTAACAGACACATCAACATCAGCTGTTCAAAGGAGACTGCGTGAATCAGGCCTTCATGGTCAAATTGCTGCAAAGAAACCACTCTAAAGGACACTAATAATAAGAAGAGACTTGCTGGGGCCAAGAAACACGAGCAATGGACATTAGACACATGGAAATCTGTCCTTTGGTCTGATGAGTCCAAATGGGAGATTTTTGGTTCCAACCGCCGTGTCTTTGTGAGACGCAGAGTAGGTGAAAGGATGATCTATGCATATGTGGTTCCCACCATGAAGCATGGAGGAGGTGGTGTGATGGTGTGGGGGTGTTTTGCTGGTGACACTGTCTGATTTATTTAGAATTCAAGGCACACTTAACCAGCATGGCTACCACAGATTACTGCAGCAATACGCCATCCCATC
This sequence comes from Salvelinus fontinalis, assembly GCF_029448725.1. Taxonomy (NCBI): domain Eukaryota; kingdom Metazoa; phylum Chordata; class Actinopteri; order Salmoniformes; family Salmonidae; genus Salvelinus; species Salvelinus fontinalis. Next base: position 12,824,343 of record NC_074702.1, read on the forward strand.
TAGTTTGCGCTTAGTGGGACTATCATTTGTTTTTCAACAGGACAATGACCCAAAACACACCTTCAGGCTGTGTAAGGACTATTTTACCAAGAAAGAGAGTGATGGAGTGCTGCATCAGATGACTTGACCTCCACAATCCCCCAACCTCAACACAATTGAGATGGTTTGGGATGAGTTGGACCACAATGAGAAGGAAAAGCAGCCAACAAGTGCTCAGCATATGTGGGAACTCCTTCAAGTCTGTTGGAAAAGCATTCCAGGTGAAGCTGGTTGAGAAAATGCCAAGAGTGTGCAAAGCTGTTATCAAGGCAAAGGGTGGCTACTTTAAAGATTCTTGTCACACCAGCCTTCGCTTTGGCTGCCCCTCCTGTCCAGCTCAGGTGTTCGGCGTTACCGGCTTTCTAACTGCTGCAGAACCTACTACTGGCAAACGCCCTTCACTCATCAACCCCGGACTTGTCTCGTCATCATTACGCACACCTGGCTCCAATCCCTACTCCATCACTGTATACACTCCCTCTGCTATTTGTCTTTGTCGGTCGTTGCAAATGTTACTTGTTTTCCTGAGAGGAATCTCTCGTGCTATTTCCTGAGTACTTTATATTTTGTACTTTGGGTTTGCCCTGTGCCTTTTGTTTATGAAGATATGTTTTGAGCACAACAGCATTTGGGTTTCGTCCCGCTTTGATCTATGGTGCTTAAATAAACTCAGTAGTTCTGAACCTGCGACTGCCTCCTGCCTACTCCTCTCTACACCAGTGACAAAAATATACGTAGAATGTAAAAAATAGTCAAAATAAAGAAAAACCCTTGTGTTCTAAAACTTTAAACCGGTAGAGTCTATATATATACACTTCCCCCCCCAACCTAAATACAGTGGGAAGAACAAGTATTTGATAACATGCAAAATCGGCAGTGTTTCCTACTTACAAAGCATGTAGAGGTCTGTAATTTTTATCATAGGTACACTTCAACTGTGAGAGATGTAATCTAAAACAAAAATCCAGAAAATCACATTGTATGATTTTTAAGTAATTCATTTGCATTTTATTGCACTGTACTTGTGCAAGTGACAAAAACATGGAATTTGATACGTAGGTCTACTCCAACATAAAAGATCAGCTGTTAAATTCGACTGTATGCCGATAATACAAACAGCGCTGCCTACGATATTGCAAAAGTTTAAATACATTTAACCTATCTATTTACTAGGCTACTAGATCCAATTAAATGAGAGATGTGCGTGGTCATTTGTTGGCTCCTTCAGGAATATGAACCCATCACAGACAGAAAAGGTGAGGATTACATTATACTCTGCAATGGCTATAGAAAAATATAAAAAACATAGGAATCTATTTCCTATGTCTAATTATAAGATTCCTATGTCTAATTATAATATTCCTATGTCTTTTTCAGATTTAAAAATAAAAAAAGATTTTAACTTCTCACTAATGGCAAATGGTTGCATTGTTATGTTTTCCTACATTTAGTTTTTTATTTTATGAATAAGCTTTATCATATCCCCCATTAGCACAATATACTTATTTGTCAGCGTTCAGTACAACATTTCAACCACTAGCCAATGTGCATACACATGGTCGAAAGCTGGGCCCTCCAACCCTGTTCTTGGAGAGCTACCGGTACTCTCCTGTAGGTTTTCACTCCAAACCCAGTTATAACTAACCCGATTCAGTTTATAAACCAGCTAATTATTAGAATCAGGTGAGCTAGATTAGGGTTGGACTGAAAACCTACAGGACAGTAGCTCTCCAGGAACAGGGTTGGAGAGCCCTGGTCTAAAGATTGCAGGGAGATGAGCCCATTCTCATGCCAAGTAATTTTTTATAAATACAAACCTTTGCGTGAAAACTGGCACACGCACATTGTGGGGTATATTTTGTACTTACGCCCGGTTTATAAAAGAGGCCCCAGGGTATCCCACCTCTCACACAGTCCCTCTCACCCCTTCTGTCGGTCTCTATTTTAACCCTCTCTCTGTGAAGTGAGGGTAGGAAATTTCCATGAGGAGCGGATGCTCCGCTAAAAGGACTAATTAATGGAACACGCATCACGGCACACCTCGATGACACACTCACACGTTTCCATCAGCTTCCTCTCCTCCTCTCATTTAATTTATCATCCCCTCTCTCTCCCCATCTCTCACTCGCTTGCTCACATCACACACTTACATTTTCCACCCCCCCCCCTCTCACCCCGTTCTTCTCTTTCTCCCTCTCAGCAGCATCACTTGGTCACAGACCCGTTGCCGTGGAAACACCTCCCACCGGAGCTGGCTACCTTCCCTGTTACCGTAGCAACTGGCTCCCTGCAGAATTTCAAACACGCCACTTGGTCTCTCTCTTTCGCTCGCTCTCACTGTCTGTCTGATCATTTTGTCTCCATGTTCTCAGTGATATGGCTTCAGTAGGTCACTGATGGATGGAGGAATGGTTGGTTCGACATGTTAAGCATTGCCAGCTGGTTGTTGTTTAGTCTACACATCCATTCAATTGCCCGTCAACGTGGGACTATGCATAATTTTTTTTTTGTATTATATTTTTTTTTTGTATTTTCACCCCTTTTTTCTCCCCAATTTTGTGGTATCCAATTCGTAGTTAGTCTTGTCTCATTGCTGCAACTCCCGTACAGACTTGGGAAAGGCGAAGGTCGAGAGCCATGCGTCCTCCGAAACACAACCAAGCTGCACTGCTTCTTGACACAATGCCCATTTAACCCGGAAGCCAGCCGCATCAATGTGTCAGAGGAAACACTGTACACCTGGCGACCGTGTCAGCGTGCACTGAGCCCGGCCCGCCACAGGAGTCGCTAGTGCGCGATGGGACAAGGTGGGATATCGCGATGGGATATCCCTGCCGGCCAAACCCTCCCCTAACCCGGACGATGCTGGGCCAATTGTGCACCGCCTCATGGGTCTCTCGGTCGCGGCCGGCTGCGAAAGAGCCTGGACTCGAACCCAGAATCTCTAGTGGCACAGCTAGCACTGAGATGCAGTGCCTTAGACCACTGCGCCACTCGGGAGGCCCTAGTATGTATTTGTTGGGAAAGACGACGTCGGGCAAAATGTTTTCAAGAATTCTGTCACGGAGCTGGTGTCAGTCCGTGCATGATATTATGACTGCTTACCCCGGGCGATGGTATGCTTTATGTTTCTTGCTAACCTGTTATTGGAGAGTGTGCATTTATAAAATGTCCATGTAAATGCCTACACATGCTTATTGGTAATTCTGTGTCTTTATTTCACGCCAGTGATATTTGATTGGTCAATATTGGTATGTTCCAGGTGGGAGGATATCCCAGGTACTATTTAAGCCATGTCATTTCTGTCTCTTGCAGACAGGGGTAAGGCTGACATACTGCTGGTTCAGGCATGATTGAGGCCTTGCGTTATTTGAGTTTAATGTATTATTTGATTTACTTTGTTTTCCCCAGTTTATGGTAGCAGTCTTAGTCATCGTCCTTTTTATTGTATACATATATACAGTGTAGAGTTTGCCACCCACTCTCCTGCACATTAAATAAAAGTCGTCCCCCTGGACATTGCACTGCTACAACTTATCTGCCTCCTCTCTGAAATCTCCATCTTAAGAGCACCTTTACAAATGACTAGAAACAATTGACACATCAAAATAATTTAAATAATTAAATGTAATTGACTAACTAAAATGTATCACCAAACAGAAACATCACATCCAAACAGCCTATCAGAGTTCTGCATGGCTAGAGAGTCATGTTAATAGGATTCACATCAATGATTCAGGCCTCAAGTCCAGACTAATGAGTAGTAGAGGACACTAAGAGTGGAAGATAGATCTGTTTAGAGCTCCTGTTTTACCAACACTACTGATAAACAAACAAACTCATAACAGTCTGATTTGCTGAGCCTCAAATCAGATATATTTCTTCTTCCCCGGGCTAATCACTCTGCTCTTCCCAAACGTGAGCCACTGGTCAGAGCCACTCCTGATGAACCATTAGATTACCCAATCCCTTATCTTGTGTCAACATCCCTTCTGTTCCCACTGCCTCAGGGCACTGTGGAATGACAACGCATCTTGCTTCAGAACAGACTGTGCCTCTCTTTCCTTATTTTTGAATCATCCTCGCCTTCGATCTTCAAGTCTGAATCTGTTCTACTGACAGCTGCTGTGATATGACACACACAGTCTTGTATGACTCAACACCAGAGCCTTGACATGTACAATTCTTTGACACAGTCATTATCATGGAATCCACACAGCCACCCCTATCACCATGTATGAACTGACTGCAGGTGACTCACCCTGTTGTGGACCTAACACGTCACCACATGATAATAGCACAATAATAATATCATAAAGGTCAACCATACAAAATCTAGTACACTATACAATTCAGGTAAGGCTCCACACAACCCTACATGCACTAGTCCTTAACCAGTAGGTTATGCAATTTAGACAAGGCTACATATCACCATGTTACATGCTGTAGGGCTACAACAATCACTGTGAGAGGCTTGACACCATCTCTCCACTCAATCTGTCATCTGTCTGGAGCCTGTCACTCCCAGACACAGCTCAGGGCCTCTTTATATGAACACTGCATTGTGTTATTGCTTTCCTGCTATCCCCCCCTCTTTAAATCACAGTTAAAGAAATGGTTTGAGGGCTGGCATCTTGTCGTGACGCAAGATCGAAAAATAGGCACTGCGGATAACAGGCCGGGAATAATGTTATGAAACAATGCCTGGATAACATGTCATGTCTTGTACTGCCCCGGTCTGTGTGTGTTTATTTCACCTTTATTTAACTAGGTAGGCCAGTTGAGAACAAGTTCTCATTTACAACTGCGGCCTCGCCAAGATAAAGCAAAGCAGTGCGACACAAACAAAACAGAGTTACACATGGGATAAACAAACGTACAGTCAATAACACAATAGAAAAATCTATGTACAGTGTGTGCAAATGTAGAAGAGTAGGGAGGTAAGGCAATAAATAGGCCATAGAGGTGAAATAATTACAATTTAGCATTAACACTGGAGAGATAGATGTGCAGGTGATGTAGTGCAAGTAGAGACTGGGGTGCAAAAGAGCAAGAGGATAAATAACAATATGGGGATGAGATAGTTGGGTGTGCTATTTACAGATTGGCTGTGGACAGGTACAGTGATTGGTAAGCTGCTCTGACAGCTGATGCTTAAAGTTAGAGAGGGAGATACAAGACTCCAGCTTCAGTTATTTTTGCAATTCGTTCCAGTCATTGGCAGCAGAGAACTGGACGGAAAGGCGGCCAAAGTAAGCGCTGGCTTTGGGGATGACCAGTGAAATATACCTGCTGGAGTGTAACTGCATGTCCTGTCTCTATGTGTGATTTCAGCCTGTGCCACTCTGGTGAGATAATGTGCTGCAGGGTACAGTCTGCTGGTCTGTCTGCGCTCCAGTCCCTCAGTAGATTAAACATTAGTATTGGCTCATTTCCTCAGGCCATCATGTAGACTGTCAGATGGGGGTGAAGAACGGTTGAATCATTCAGACGAACTGCAAAATGAACCCTCTATGTCCAGGCCTGGAAACCTCCACCTCCATTTCAGCCTCTTGTCCTTTATGAATGTATTTTTTTGCAGACAGAAGTGGACTCATGCAAAATATCCAATTTGTTAGTGGAGCTAGCGTGAATATTGGCTGATGTGTGCAGCAGAGAGAGCGTGGCCTTGACCATGGTGAGCTGGGGGATGGATGAAATATTGACCCGTCTCTGTCAGAGTCCTATTGTCACAGATAAAATACTTAAGACTTTTCATTAGCTGATATCGAACACAGGTCCCTACATCTGTCAATTTAGCCATTACCTGAGGAGGTCTGAACCTCTTGACAAGGTTGCTAGGTGTTGTACTAAGGTCACTACAAAATGTTTACAACCATGGTATCCTTGGTACATACATTACTTTATGGCAAATCAGTAAGATGATATCTGTTAACTCCCTCTTTTGTCGGTGTAAAAATATGTGCTATGGCAATTGAGTGCAGTTAGCGATATCTGCTGTGAGAACATACTGTAATGTGGAGGATATTGTCTCGGAGGTATGAAAAATATACATTCAGGCAGGCAGCAGTTCTGATGAGATTGGGTGATGATGGACGACAAGGAAGATGGAGACAGAGTGTCTGTGTGTTGAGAGAGAGAACAGAGATAAAGATAGAGGAGAAAGGTAGAGGAGAGAGAGGTAGAGAAAAAGAGAAAGATGACAGGAGGAGAGGGAGAGAGAGAGAGAGCGCGAGAGAGCGAGAACGGAGAGTGGAGGATGAATATTTCAAGAGCAAACAGTGTACGTGTAGAAAGAGAAGAGCTGGTGTACAGTCAGGATCCACTCTGAGGCTGGAAGGGGAGGACGGAGGGAGGGAGGGAGGGATGGGGCTGGGGTGGGTTCTGGGGAGGAGTGAGTGCGTGACAAGAGTGCCAGTGCCCAATCCAACAAGCAAGAGCCCAGACCTTTCCAAGGCCGTCAATAATTGATGCAGCTGCCGCAGCGTGCCATCTTTTTAAAGCAGTGAGTGTGTGTGTGTGTTGGTGTACCCTGCGTGTGTCTGGGCTGTTTGTCCGTCAATGCGTGTGGAGGTGTGTGTGTCATTGAGGTGCATTGTGTACCCACTGCACCTTTTGTATTCATGTGAGCATAGAGAGGAAATGAGCCGCTAGCTAGCCCACTGCACCTTTTGTATTCATGTGAGCATAGAGAGGAAATGAGCCGCTAGCTAGCCCACTGCACACCACCTCACTTCAGTCCCTGCCACCAGCTGCTGGGTTTGCCCTCGCTACCGCTGTGCCAAGCTGCATCCCTCTGCTGCTAGAGATGGCAGAGAGCAGGGCACTGACACTGATCCAGACATCTCCCTCTATGCCAATCCACTCCACCCATCCAACGGTGTGTGGAATGTTAGTGCACTGCTGATCAGCCTCATCAGACGCTCTGAAACCCTCCCCACCACTACATGTCAGCCAGGACAGCCTCTTCCCCACCACTCCCTGTCAGCCAGGCCAGCCTCTTCCTCACCACTCCCTGTCAGCCAGGCCAGCCTCTTCCTCACCACTCCCTGTCAGCCAGGCCAGCCTCTTCCTCACCACTCCCTGTCAGCCAGGCCAGCCTCTTCCTCACCACTCCCTGTCAGCCAGGCCAGCCTCTTCCTCACCACTCCCTGTCAGCCAGGCCAGCCTCTTCCTCACCACTCCCTGTCAGCCAGGCCAGCCTCTTCCTCACCACTCCCTGTCAGCCAGGCCAGCCTCCTCCCCACCACTCCCTGTCAGCCAGGCCAGCCTCCTCCCACCACTCCCTGTCAGCCAGGCCAGCCTCCTCCCACCACTCCCTGTCAGCCAGGCCAGCCTCCTCCCCACCACTCCCTGTCAGCCAGGCCAGCCTCCTCCCCACCACTCCCTGTCAGCCAGGCCAGCCTCCTCCTCACCACTCCCTGTCAGCCAGGCCAGCCTCCTCCCCACCACTCCCTGTCAGCCAGGCCAGCCTCCTCCTCACCACTCCCTGTCAGCCAGGCCAGCCTCCTCCCCACCACTCCCTGTCAGCCAGGCCAGCCTCCTCCCCACCACTCCCTGTTAGCCAGGCCAGCCTCCTCCCCACCACTCCCTGTCAGCCAGGCCAGCCTCCTCCCACCACTCCCTGTCAGCCAGGCCAGCCTCCTCCCCACCACTCCCTGTCAGACAGGCCAGCCTCCTCACCACTCCCTGTCAGCCAGGCCAGCCTCCACAAAGCTATCCATGCGTCCCAGTGCCATTATGGAAACGTCCTGTTGCAGTCCAGCCCCGCCCCGCCCTCCTCTTCACTGGCTCTCTGCATGTGTGTACATGTGTGTACATGTGTGTGCATGTGTGTGCATGTGTGTGCGCATGTGTATGCATGGGTAATGACTAGGCTCAGTGCTATGGCCTGCAGACAGTGTACTTCCTCCACTTTCCCTGGGTCACCTGTGAATACATATACAGTACATGACAGAGATGAATCTCTGCCTTTCCAGACACAAGAGAGCCTGTGGGTTTAGAGTTTCTCTTAGCACCAACAACGTGCCCTCTACTGCCCTCCTACCCACCAAGCCTATATCGCCGCTCTCTCTCAGTAAACTGTCTCCTCTATCTAGCCTCCCCCACTCTCTCTGACTAATGGAGGACACGCTCTCTCTCTCCTCCCAAACACGGAGGACAAATGTTATCACTACACTGCAGATGTCTCGCGGGCGGCTCTTCTGAAACCTCCTGCTGGCTTCGGCAGGGACAAGCCAGACCCACAGCTCCCTTTCGCTTCAACTTTTTTCAGCAGAAATATAGCCAATTAGGCTTACCAGGCCTAGCCTTTGGGATGGGGGACATTGGATTGGAGTGATATCTCCGGCCTGCCAGAAGTTCTGATATGCACGCAGGCACTGGAGCCAGACGTGATCAGAGTGGCTATGGATGTACTGTATATGCCTCACACTCCCTCTCTCCCCTAACTCCTATACATGCACAACACAGTTTTAGGGAATCTTAGCTCCCCTTTGTGATGCACTCTCTCAACTCTCCCTATCTGTTGAATTTGCATGAGACTCCCGATGGCCTTTCGTACTCCGTGATACCATGCACTTCCTTGAATGACTGTCATGGCACGAATAACCCAGGCCGCTCATTAAATGGCCCACGTAACATCTTTTCATTTAGCTGTCACCTCCGGTAATGGCTTAATTGCTGAGGCACATTTACAGCAATTCTTTTATCTTATGCCTTTCCTTTCATTGTGCCCGGGTTTAATTTCACACTGACTGTGCAAGATTTTGGATCAGGTCCTTGTTATGTGCTTTTCACTTCAAACGCTTGGAAAGAGCACAATAAAGAGAGGAGAGGAAAGATGGGATCCAATAAAATGGGTACATTTCATGTCCTAAAGCACAGGCACACCACAGAGCAAAGCACAAGGGAAACCATTAATGAAACCATTATCTCCTTCCTCGAAAATTAATTAAACGAGAAAGAAATACAGACAGACACACAGAGAGAAAGAGAGAGATGCTAGTATCCTGTAACTGTTTTTACATATCCATAGCACTGCAGTCACAGGCAGGGGGAGTGGAGGGGTGAGCTTCTGTGTTTCCAACACAAGGCCTGAAAGTGCTGAGGGGGGAACATGCGCAGCAATTTAGCAACTCCCTGTATCCGTTTAATCTTCTTCCTCCTCCTCTTCTAAACATACCCCACTATCTTTCTCCGCCTTCCTCTCTCCTGCCCTCATAAATTGGAGTGCATATGTGACCTGGAGAGCTGTGTTTCATGGATCTACCAATGGCCATTAGCTTCTCTGGTCTCCCTGGGTTCCAGCGGCCTTCTCTGCAGTAATTTATCTTCATAAACACAGAGCTGTGCATTTCCCCCAAAGCTTGTGGTTTACTGTACTCTTTTTTTTTTTTTTTACTTTTACCCCTTTTTCGTGGTATCCAAATTGGTAGTTAGTCTTGTCTCATCGCTGCAACTCCCGTACCTACTCGGGAGAGGCGAAGGTCGAGAGCCATGCATCCTCCGAAACACCACCCAACCAAGCAGCACTGCTTCTTGACACAATGCCCGCTTAAATCAGGAATCCAGGCGCACCAATGTGTCAGAGGAAACACCGTACACCTGGCGACTGCGTCAGTGTGCATGCGCCCGGCCCGCCACAGGAGCCGCTAGTTTGTGATGGGACAAGGACATCCCTGCCGGCCAAACTCTCCCCTAACCCGGACGACGCTGGGCCAAATTGTGCTCCGCCCCATGGGTCTCCCGGCCGCGACAGAGCCTGGACTCGATCCAGGATCTCTAGTGGCACAGCTAGCAACTGCGATGCAGTGGCTTAGACCACTGCACCATTCGGGAGGCCTGTACTGTACTCAAATATATGCATTGGCAGATAACAAAACCTGCTCATTCCTCATCATTAATACATCACTTGACTCTGACACTTCAGCTTGATACAAAACATGTCTTTGAGGAAACGTTCATCTTCATCATTGCCATCTTTCCATTTTCAGGCAGGTGGAAGTAGCATGAGGCTGAAGTGCTGTTATAAACAGAATGTTTAAGATCATCAATGTCATCTTTTTATTGCAGTTATTTTCTGTCGGAGTCATGACACACGCTGTGTTATTGTAGGGAAGGTGACCTCTGCTTCCCTGGCTACCTAAACTCTGCTCCGGCTAAACGCTATGCCACGCCCACAGACATTAGTTTCTTCTCTGCAATGAGTCTGGATCGGAGTACCTCCCCTACAATTTCTAGAATGCAAACACTAGAATGTTCTAGATCGTCTGATTGGTCCCAGAAACAAATGGGTTGGGCCCAAGGATTTATATACACACACACTATATGACTGATAGGGGGCACTGTGTTGACACCACCGTGCCTCCATCTTGGCACTCCCCAACCATTATAAACAAATATTTTGGAAGCAATATAAATGCATTTATTAATGTCTACAGACACCTTGATGCAGACACCCTAATGTATACTTTTAAATTAGATTATGTGAGCTAAACATAAAACATTTCAATTGAAAATGTATAAAAATTCTTCAAATGATTTTTCAAATGATGTTACTGTCCCCACTACATCAACAAAAAATAATGAAATACATGTAATTTTGTCCTTGAAAAATTGTATTGAAATTTTGTAGAATTCCATTAATTCCTATGGAGGACTGATCCTACTGGGAAGTGCCAATATGGCAGACCGGTGGCTTCAAAGCCTTTCAATGGCCAATCCATCAGCAATCCAGGGTTGGGCCAGAGCCAAAACACACGTGGGTAAAGCAACGTTTTGAAAATTCATCATTGCCTTTGGTACTCTGATTGGTTAGAGATGATCCAATCGCTGATTGCTTTGTACAACACCCCTCATTTTGATGTCACCACAAATGACTTCAATGATTGCAGTCTCAAACTGAAGTATGTAGCAAATGAAGAATTCAGTTTGAGTCGTCAGGCAAGATCTATGCTAGGTTGTCAATCAACTAAATACTCTCAGCACTGCAAGTGGCACATGTCATTGCATCCAAGGTGGCTGAGGTTAAGACACATAGGACAGTAAAGATAAACTGTAAAAGTATCATGCTAGGAGTGTCATGCTACTGTGTCAGCTTCATGGACACTGATGTGAAGTAAACAGTAATTTAAAAAAAATTAATTCTACAATGCACTGGTCCCTGCTTTTAACACAATACACAGTAAGAACACACAGTATGTGAATTGCAACAAAATTGAGAACAAGGACAGAGAGCAGAAGAACACATTGCATTATGGTTGTGTTTCAGATAGGTAAATGTTGACTTTGCCCTTGTGCTTTGAAACTCTCTAATGCCTTCGTTCTCTTACATTTCGTTCTGTAAACAAACACCATTTGTACTGCACCCTAAAGCCATTACATTATACAGACAACAGTTCACAACGCAAAATTGCCCAATTTCAACCTTTACCACGGAAAAGGCAAAAAAAAATAATTCAAGAACCATCTTTAACACAGCTAATACCAGGGTGTTAAACCAGCAAGCCAGCCTCTTCAAAGTGTAATCTGGACTGTAAACCTTCACACATCTGCAGGTCTCCTTGTGTAAACCTAAGCATGGTTCCTCAGCATACAGCAGTAATCCCAGTAATGCTCTTACAGCACTGGAATAATTCCACAATGAAAGGTACAGGTTTATGGCTAATAAAACGCACTGTGAGCAACCAGCGCCGATGGTTAATAAATACACATGGTAATCCTCTTAACATCTTCAGAATGAATCCTTACACACCACACTTTGATGATTACATGCTTTCTACTGGCTGGAGATTGGGATTTATAATACCTTTCAAGGGCATAATGTACCGTTAGTAGACAGTATATGGATAGATAGAGTGAGATGATGTATGTGAGCTAGTTCTTACAGAGGAACATAGAGCATAGAGAACATCCTCTAGTCTACCTACACCCTTACAATGCAACAGTAACAAAGAGGGAACAACTCAGATTTATATTCCCAGGTGGAAAGTGAGCTTGACCTGCACTGTAACTCCAGCTGAGGCTCCATGAGTCACTGCTCACGCCCCACTCTCCACTGCTTTCCACCTAGCACCACCCCTCTGCCCTTTTATACATCCCCTCCACTCCAGAGCCCCCACAGGGAGCCTGGCCTCCCTCATTAGCTGTGGGGCTGAAGGCCTCCGGGGGGGAGGCGTCTGGGTCTAGTGGTCCCTGGAAGTCACCTCTGACGCATTGGCACAGCTCGGTGGTGGGTGGCCCATGATGTCATATAACAGTCTGGAGTCTAGACCTTCACAGGTTTTCTACATAGAACGGCCAGATGAGAGAAAATTCTGCACATGTGCTATGGTTTCTCAATTAACCAAGAGAGTGATTTGATTCTCTGTGGACAAGGTTAAATGATATGTCTAAGTGTTAGCACTTTGAGATACACAAGCTGTTATTATAAAAAGGTAAAACAGTAGAAGAAGAAAAAGCAATTACTCCATTCAAGTAACACAGCAAGGTACTAACAATTCAAACGTCATGATTTCGAGTTGGGAAACTAAAATAATTCTATTTTATTTTATTCTATTCTATTCTAGTGATCCATGGGGGTGATCCATGGGGGAGATGGAAGAGTCATAGTCTGGAGAGTGCAGTGCTATGCTGTGGTAGAGCTCATTAAAGTCTGCTGTCAGTGATAGCGATATGGTGGGAGGGCTGAGTGACTGATGGCTGCCTGGTCATTACATTGATCTGGCCCCAGAACAGTCTGTCTGTCAGAGACTCTTATCTACAACACATGAAGCATGAGATGGAGACAGGTCAGCTCAGCAGGCTCTGAGAACAGCCATTTGCATTTTTAAATTTCATTCAGTGCAGTGACAAGATGGGGCTTAGTAGTGGCTCAGGCCTCAGCCTTAGTTCATTCTACATCCTGCTATACAACATGTAGTCGGATCAAATAAGATCAAGATCAAATATGACCCCATATTAAAGCAGGAGGCTAAGGTGTAGGCTTACAGAAAGATAATTTACTCTCATTAAAAAAATAAACAAGGATGTAAGATGAAAAGCACCACATTTCACAATCAATAGAGAATTTCTTCCTCGCTTTCCCCTGGATTCACAGTGGTGCAATAAAAGGTTTAAGCACAGGCCTCCATTGCAGATAAATCTTATGCAAGTCCCAGATTCAAGACATAGCCTGGAGAAGACTGTACATTTTCATTAAAATAGCAGGTGTGATGCTACTCTCTCCCTGTATGGGGCGGCAGGTAGCCTAGTGGTTAGAGCGTTGAGCCAGTAACCAAGAGGTTGCTAGATCGAATCCCTGGGCTGTCGTTCTGCCCCTGAACAAGGCAGTTAAACCACACCCACCGTTCCAAGGCCGAATATGTTCTTAACTGACTTGCGTAGTTAAATAAAAAATATGCAGCCGGAAGACCTACTGTGTTCTCTCATTCAGCATTCCTAGCACCATTGTCATGACAAAGCAGTCAGTCAGTGGGGCTCCTCTACATCCCCGCTACCTGGGATACTGATGGTATAAGGCCACCATTACATTCATGGCTCTGTGATGTTCAAACAGCACTTGATTGTACATTCTTTAATAAAGGCTTGCAGGCCTATAATAGCATATACCAGTCTATGGCCTACTGATATGATAAAAACAAATATGAGATGTTGCATTCTTCATTTTTTTTTTCAATTAGACCAAAAGAAAAACTGCGTTTCCGACAAAAAAAAGAATGACCCCACCCCAGGCTATGAAGACGTTCAGTACATTTATCTCTTTGTTTATCAAGGGTAGGTCCCAGATGGTCTCTCTCTTTCAAACCAGGGGGGGAAGAGGCTGACATACAAAATATCCTAATACAAAATGCATGTATTGGCTTGAATACTTGGTTGGCATGACCATAATGTCTCCAGATATTTTCTGCATTTCAATAAAACAAATTAGCTAATTAGACAGTAGCATTTAGTCTGCGTAGGTAGGTTACTGAGCGTTCCTTCTTGTTGATGTGTAATCTATCATCTGACAGTCTGTGTGCGCATTCACTTGCTAATTAAATCTGTCCAAGATAACGGTGCGCGTCAGCAAAAAGGATAAGAATTGTTATTCATGACATGAGTGATATCGATAAACATTTAAAATGAAAGATAATACTCTTGGTGCTTACCTCGACATTTCCCCACACGCAATCAGACAATACGACCATCAATATGGGTAACACTGAATGTCCCATTTTCACTCCTTCTTCCGTTTCTCAATTGGAATGTTTTCTCTTTATATTCTGAATTGATTCCCAAATACAGTTACATCAGTTACTATGAAGAGCTCTATTCTGTTCGGTGACTGCCTCTGATATCTCCTGCGTCTGCGTCCGTGCGCACTTGCTCTCTCCAATCGCAGCCCGGGCTAATATGTGGAAAAAAAAGAAGCTTTTTTGTCTCAACGCCCATCTGCGAGCTTGTATTGTACAATAGACTTTCCTCAAAGCACCAACATTTTTAGATTAACTGCGGTTTGATTTGGTGGAGGGAGACACCCAAATGGATATGAATGGGAAGTGCAGGCAGTGGATGGAAACTGGTCTATCTATGGAACTGCCTGAACGGTTTCATAATATGCGTCACGGATTCAGTGACAGCAGTGCAGAAACAGGCTGCGTTCACGTGCTAGTCGGAACTAGGAAACTGAAAGTTCGATTAGGGTGTGCGAGATTTGACGTCAGAAGAGTTACAGGGTGTATTAATTGGTGGTGTCCCATCCTTTCATGCTGTTGGCCTGAAGTAGGACAATAGATTTAAATAGTGGAGTATGGTATTTATTTATTTTTAGTGAGTGTAGTGTTATGATAGGGTATTATTTTTATTTGTATTATTATATATTTTTAGCAACGTATAAGGGAGTTACACTCCAGTCTAGTAGGTGTCGGAAATACAATATTAATTGGATGGCAACCGCTGTAAAAGCATATAGCAATGGACCTGTCATTCATTATACGAACGATAAAAAAATTCTATGCCAATCCAAATTCTGTATTTGGTCACTAGGGGGCACGCAAGGTAAGATAATTGTCTCGTTCTCTACGTGTGGGGTATCAGTGTATTCAATCATTTCAATACTCAATTAGCGATTTTTCAATTTGACACTATTCTTCTCAGCGTTATGAAAATGTGATGTAGACCTATTTGCTATGAAACGTTGATATCGAGAAGATATATATGTATGTAGCCTACCTACATGTAGAGCTGATATAACAGAACCGCATCTGTTTACACAAACTACTTCTAATTTAAATGTTCTGTAAAATCGCAGCTTCCTGAACATCAGGCCCAAATCTCACCTGGCGTTCTGGACCTTTACAAAGGTGTGGGCGTGGCTAAATGTTGTGGGTGTGGATGGAAAGGGTCAGTTTCAAGAAACAATTGTTGACTGAAACAAACATCTCAGCCACGACAACCACAAAGGTTTCACAACTTTTAACCAGAGGAGTCATTGAAGGAATTTTACCAATGAGACAGTTGCTACTTTTGATCATCATTTCATTAATCTCCCTCCCGCGTTGACTTGAAACGTCTTGGACCTCGGGAGGGAGGAATATAGTCCCGTGTTTCTAAATCGTTTTGTTTGATTGAACTGTCTACCAACTGGATTTAACTCTTAAGTAATTGAAGAAAATGAATTCCGCACGATTTGAATACGAGGTAAGTTTTGTTATACAAATTATACATTTAGGAACAACGGTGTAACCAAGTCCGCCATGCACCACTGTTGTCACTTTTGCATTGTTAGCGACTTAATTTGAAAATCTATTTTACAGACATACATAACGTTTCATTCCAGTCACCAAGGTTTCTATAAGGGCCACCTGTCAAACTCAGTCCATATAGGCAAACCAATTGACTTTCAGTGAACAACATACCACAAGTGAACACTTCCAGGAAGTACGTTGATTTATCACTGGCCTTCAGGTTATCCCAGCTAATTTTAAACTTGTATAGTCTACTTTTTATCGTGGGTAATTATTCATTATCATAAAATTTGAGGATGGATGGGCATAATTAATTTTAAATAAATAATTCAAGTTAGATAATTAATTTTGAATGCGATGTCTTTTTGATGACTTAAGGAAAAATTGTGTTGAAGGAAGGGACACACGATAGGATTTGTTATTTTAAGATATCCTTTATTTAACCAGGGAAGTCACATTGAGAATTACATCTGTTTTCCAGATGAGCCCTGGATAGCATGAATGAAACACCTGTAGCCAAGTTAGCAGGGACCCTCCCCATCTTGACTGTCAATATCAACCAATCATTCATGGTTTAAGTCACATCACTCTAATTAATGTCAACTCTGTGTACCCTATCTCCCTCACTGGTCAGGGCGGCGATATTGATTTCATATACCTCCAATGTTCAGTGGTCAAACTAATTACATGTCCTTGCTGTACTAAGGGCAGGCCCCGGCCCCCTGGTAACAGTACCTAGTATTGAGTCCCCACTCCCAGCCCAGACAATGCTAGCCTGCCCCAACTTCCAGGTATTCTGATATCCTGTGGATCCCAGACTTGTCCTGACTCAATCCCCCTCCAGCCTCGCTGCTGCTCACCCACAGAGGAAGACTACTGAGAAGAAAGTTAGTCGCTGCACAGAGGAGTTTAGAGAGGGGGGGAAGGTAGGTTCCTCTATGGAAAACCTCTTCCTCACACTGCATTTTAATATTATTCTAAATGTTGGTTTTGATGTTTATACACGTACATACATGTTGATTAAAAAGTGAGGCTTGTGAAATGCTACATAGTTTTGAGCTCAGTCAAAAAAGAAAAGCAAACAGGAGGTTGGAGTCCTGAAAGAACATGCACTTTTTAGGGACCAATAATGGATATCATATTTGTAAGGGAAAGGAACAATAATTCTGAATACTTGCTGGTATACTGAATAATATAGTCTCTTTTCCCTGAGTGTCCTGTTGAGATAAGCGCTGCCTTGTGCAGATAATTCATGCTCAGGAATGTACTCCTAGTTTTCCTGCTTTGTACAGTATGCATTGTCATAGTTCTTGGACTGTCTCTAGGTTTCCTGTAACAAATACTGAAGTGATAGTTAAACATTAGCTACACATAGAAGAGCTGGTATAGTCTGTAGAATTGGGTCATGGAGATGTCCACACAGATATCCTGGTTGTCATTGATATATTTCCAGGTTACACAGTAAGTTAGTACATGCAGAAGCTTTTCATGAGTTGTGTCTAAGAGAAAATGCTCCTTTGCTTACACAAGTGTCGTTAAGAGCAGTTCTCTGATGAACACGTTCACTACATAACCAAAAGTATGTGGACACCTGCTTGTCGAACATCTCATTCCACAATCATGGGCATTAAAATGGATGCTGCTATAACAGCCTCCACTCCTCTGGGAAGACTTTCCACTAGATGTCGGAACATGCTGTGGGGACTGACTTCCATTCAGCCACAAGAGCATTAGTGAGGTTGGGAACTGATGTTGGGCGATTAGGCCTGGCTTGCAGCCAATTCATCCCAAAAGTGTTCGATGAGGTTGAGATCAGGACTCTGTGCAGGCCAGTCAAGTTCTTCCACACTGATCTCGTCAAACCATTTCTCTATGGACCTTGCTTTGTGCAAGGTGGCATTGTCATGCTGAAACAGGAAAGAGCCTTCTCAAAACTGTTGCCACAAAGTTGGAAGCATAGAATCGTCTAGAATGTCATTGTGTGCTGTAGCATTGATTTCCCTTCACTGGAACCAAGAAGCCTAGCACGAAACATGAAAAAGAGCCCCAGACCATTGTTCCTCCTCCACCAAACTTTACAGTTGGCACTATAAATTTGTCCAAGTAGCATTCTCCTGGCATCCACCAAACCCAGATTTGTCCATCGGACTGCCAGATGGCGAAGCGTGATTCATCATTCCAGAAAACTTGTTTCCACTGCTCCAAAGTCCAATGGAGGTGAGCTTTACACCACTCCAGCCGACGCTTGGCATTGCGCATGGTGACCTTAGGCATATGTGCAGCTGCTCGGCCATGGAAACCCATTTCATGATGCTCCCGACGAACAGTTCTTCTGCTGACATTGCTTCCAGATGCAGTTTGGAACTCGGTAGTGAGTGCAACCGAGGACAGATTATTTTTTTACGCGCTACTCGCTTCACCACTCAGCGGTCCCAATCTGTGAGCTTGTGTGGCCTACCACTTCGGTGACTGAGCCGTTGCTGCTCCTAGATGTTTCCACTTCACAATAATAGGACTTACAGTTGACCGGGGCAGCTCTAGCAGGGCAGAAATTTGACCAACTGACTTGTTGGAAAGGTGGCATCCTATGACGGTGCCACGTTGAAAGTCATTGAGCTCTTCAGTAAGGCCATTCTACTGCAAATGTTTGTCTATGGAGATTGCATGACTGTGTGCTCATTTTTATACACCTGCCAGCAGTGTGTGGATATGGATATTTCATCCAAATGTTTAAAGCGGTGTCCACATACTTTTTTTATATATAGGTCATATATTTTTATGTGTGGTATTAGTTGTTTCTCACAGCCCTGAACCCAAGACGAGCAGCACTACAGTCATTACAATGGTCATTACTGGTTAGAGATGGTGTATCTTATGTAGGTATATTGTGGTGATTTAAATTTCTAGCTCTTCAAAAAATATTTTACTCACTGCTAATGTTTTGAAATATATACATTTTTTTTGCAAGTAAAGTGTCACTAGTGGGAAGATGTAGAAGAAATCGATGCTTGTGCAAACAAATTCATTTGTATAGGTAATTTGTATGGGTTAGGATTGCTGGAAAGCAGATCCCCTTTTCTGTAGTGATGGGGGGAAAAATCCATACAGTTACATATTTGGATTTTATTTTTGATGATATTGCAATATTATTTTTGCGCTTGTTGGCTTTACCTGCACCAAAACTCCAGTATTTTTCCTTCATAGCTTGTTCCCCATCTTTTCAAAAAGGGAGCCAATTCAGAACTTTTATTTCCACTACTGATAAAGACTCGTTCTCATAGCTCTCTATTTTCCTTCTGCAGCAGACACATGTTGAGCAATATGATTGGAACATCGAATCGCAATAAAATCACAGTATCAAATTGTAATAAAATCACAGTATCAAATTGCAATACATATAGATTCGCAATAAATATCGTATTGGCACCTTTGTATCGTATTGTGAGGCCCCGGGAAATTCCTAGCCCTACTTTTCTGTACTTCTCCTTAGCTCCCTGCCCTGGCCACATGCTGTATTTTTATTTATTTGTGTGTGTATACATACATACATGCATACATAGAGTACCAGTCAAAGGTTTTGGACACACCTACTCATTCCAGGGTTTTTCTTTATTTTTACTGTTTTCTACATTGTAGAATAATAGTGAAGACATTAGAACTATGAAATAACAACTATGGAGTCGTGTAGTAACCAAAAAAAGTGTTATATATAATGTATTTTATATTTGAGATTCTTCTAAGTAGCCACCCTTTGCCTTGATGACAGCTTTGCTCAAGCTTGGCATTCTCTCAACCAGCTTAACCTGGAATGCTTTTCCAAAAGTCTTGGAGTTCCCACATATGCTGAGCTCTTGTTGGCTGCTTTTCCTTCACTCTGCGCTCCAACTCATCCCAAACCTTCTCAATTGGGTTGAGGTCGGCTGATTGTGGAGGCCAGTTCACCTGATGCAGCACTCCATCATTCTCCTTATTGGTCAAATAGCCCTTACTCAGCTTGGAGGTGTGTTGGGTTGTTGTCCTGTTGAAAACAAATGATAGTTCCACTAAGCTCAAACCAGATGGCATGGTGTATGAATGCGGAATACTCTGTGGTAGACATGCTGGTTAAGTGTGCCTTGAATTCTAAATAAATCACTGGCAGTGTCACCAGCAAAGAACTCCCACACCACCTCCTCCATGCGTCACAGTGGGAACTACACATGCAGAGATCATCCGATCACCTACTCTGCGTCTCACAAAGAGACAGTGGTTGGAACCAAAAATCTCCAATTTGTACTCCAGACCAAAGGACAGATTTCCACCGCTCTAATGTCCATTGCTCGTGTTTCTTGGCCCAAGCAAGTCTCTTCTTCTTATTGGTGTTCTTTAGTAGTGGTTTCTTTGCAGCAATTTGACCATGAAGGCATGATCCGGATGTTTTTAGCCGTGTCTGAATCCTGGCTTAGAAAGACCACCAAAAATTCTGACATTTTCATCCCCAACTACAAGATTTTCAGACAAGATAGAACGGCCAAAGAGGGCGGTGTTGCAATCTACTGCAAAGATTGCCTGCAGAGTTCTGTTTTACTATCCAGGTCTGTTCCCAAACAATTTGAACTTCTACTTTTAAAAATCCACCTCTCTAAAAACAAGTCTCTCACCGTTGCCGCCTGCTATAGACCACCCTCTGCCCCCAGCTGTGCTCTGGACACCATATGTGAACTGATTGCCCCCCATCTATCTTCAGAGCTCGTGCTGCTAGGCGACCTAAATTGGAACATGCTTAACACCCCAGCCATCCTACAATCTAAGCTTGATGCCCTCAATCTCACACAAATTATCAATGAACCTACCAGGTACCACCCCAATTCCGTAAACACGGGCACCCTCATAGATATCATCCTAACCAACTTGCCCTCCAAATACACCTCTGCTGTTTTCAACCAAGATCTCAGCGATCACTGCCTCATTGCCTGCATCCGTAATGGGTCAGCGGTCAAACGACCTCCACTCATCACTATCAAACGCTCCCTGAAACACTTCAGCGAGCAGGCCTTTCTGATCGACCTGGCCAATGTATCCTGGAAGGATATTGATCTCATCCCGTCAGTAGAGGATGCCTGGATATTTTTTTTAAATGCCTTCCTCACCATCTTGAATAAGCATGCCCCATTCAAGAAATTTAGAACCAGGAACAGATATAGCCCTTGGTTCTCTCCTGACCTGACTGCCCTTAACCAACAGAAAAACATCCTATGGCGTTCTGCATTAGCATCGAACAGCCCCCGTGATATGCAACTTTTCAGGGAAGCTAGAAACCAATATACACAGGCAGTTAGAAAAGCCAAGGCTAGCTTTTTCAAGCAGAAATTTGCTTCCTGCAACACAAATTCAAAAAAGTTCTGGGACACTGTAAAGTCCATGGAGAATAAGAACACCTCCTCCCAGCTTCCAACTGCACTGAAGATAGGAAACACTGTCACCACCGACAAATCCACTATAATTGAGAATTTCAATAAGCATTTTTCTACGGCTGGCCATGCTTTCCACCTGGCTGCCCCTACCCCGGTCAACAGCACTGCCCTCCCCTCTGCTACTCGCCCAAGCCTTCCCTATTTCTCTTTCTCCCAAATACAGTCAGCTGATGTTCTGAAAGAGCTGCAAAATCTGGACCCTTACAAATCAGCTGGGCTAGATAATCTGGACCCTTCCTTTCTAAAACTATCTGCTGAAATTGTTGCCACCCCTATTACTAGCCTTTTCAACCTCTCTTTCGTGTCGTCTGAGATTCCCAAAGATTGGAAAGCAGCTGCGGTTATCCCCCTCTTCAAAGGGGGGGACACTCTTGACCCTAACAGCTACAGACCTATATCTATCCTACCCTGCCTTTCGAAGGTCTTCGAAAGCCAAGTCAACAAACAGATTACCGACCATTTCGAATCCCACCATACCTTCTCCACTATGAAATCTGGTTTCAGAGCTGGCCATGGGTGCACCTCAGCCACGCTCAAGGTCATAAACGATATCTTAACCGCCATCGATAGGAAACAATACTGTGCAGCCGTATTCATTGACCTGGCCAAGGCTTTTGACTCTGTCAATCACCACATCCTCATCGGCAGACTCGACAGCCTTGGTTTCTCTAATGATTGCCTCGCCTGGTTCACCAACTACTTCTCTGATCGAGTTCAGTGTGTCAAATCGGAGGGTCTGTTGTCCGGGCCTCTGGCAGTCTCTATGGGGGTGCCACAGGGTTCAATTCTTGGACCGACTCTCTTCTCTGTATACATCAATGATGTCGCTCTTGCTGCTGGTGATTCTCTGATCCATCTCTACGCAGACGACACTTCTGTATACTTCTGGCCCTTCTTTTGACACTGTGTTAACAACCCTCCAGGCGAGCTTCAATGCCATACAACGCTCCTTCCGTGGCCTCCATTTGCTCTTAAATACAAGTAAAACTAAATGCATGCTCTTCAACCGATCGCTGCCTGCACCTGCCCGCCTGTCCAACATCACTACTCTGGACGGCTCTGACTTAGAATATGTGGACAACTACAAATACCTAGGTGTCTGGTTAGACTGTAAACTCTCCTTCCAGACTCACATCAAACATCTCGAATCCAAAGTTAAATCTAGAATTGGCTTCCTATTCCGCAACAAAGCATCCTTCACTCATGCTGCCAAACATACCCTTGTAAAACTGACCATCCTACCAATCCTCGACTTCGGTGATGTCATTTACAAAATAGCCTCCAAAACCCTACTCAATAAATTGGATGTAGTCTATCACAGTGCCATCCGTTTTGTGACCAAAGCCCCATATACTACCCACCACTGCGACCTGTACACTCTCGTTGGCTGGCCCTCGCTTCATACTCGTCGTCAAACCCACTGGCTCCAGGTCATCTACAAGACCCTGCTAGGTAAAGTCCCCCCTTATCTCAGCTCGCTGGTCACCATAGCAGCACCTACCTGTAGCACGCGCTCCAGCAGGTATATCTCTCTGGTCACCCCCAAAACCAATTCTTCCTTTGGCCGCCTCTCCTTCCAGTTCTCTGCTGCCAATGACTGGAACGAACTACAAAAATCTCTGAAACTGGAAACACTTATCTCCCTCACTAGCTTTAAGCACCAGCTGTCAGAGCAGCTCATAGATTACTGCACCTGTACATAGCCCATCTATAATTTAGCCCAAACAACTACCTCTTTACCTACTGTATTTATTTATTTATTTATTTTGCTCCTTTGCACCCCATTATTTCTCTCTACTTTTTTCTATCTCTACTATCTCTACTTTTTTTACTTTTTTTTACTTGCTATATTGTATTTACTTCGCCACCATGGCCTTTTTATATTTTTATTTATTTATATATATTTTGTTTGCCTTCACCTCCCTTATCTCACCTCACTTGCTCATATTGTATATAGACTTATTTTTCACTGTATTATTGACTGTATGTTTGTTTTACTCCATGTGTAACTATGTGTTGTTGTATGTGTCGAACTGCTTTGCTTTATCTTGGCCAGGTCGCAATTGTAAATGAGAACGTGTTCTCAATTTGCCTACCTGGTTAAATAAAGGTGAAATAAAAAAAAATTAAAAAAATTCACACAGACTCCTCTGAACTGTTGATGTCTGTTACATGAACTCTGTGAAGCAGTTATTTGGGCTTTAATTTCTGAGGCTGTCAACTCTAATGAACTTATCCTCTGCAGCAGAGGTAACTCTGGGTCTTCCTTTCCTGTGTTGGTCCTCATGAGAGCCAGTTTCATCATATCGCCTGATGGTTTTTGCGACTGCACTTGAATAAACGTTCAAAGTTCTTGAAATTCTCCGCATTAACTGACCTTCATGTCTTAAAGTAATGAAGGACTCTTCTTTCTCTTTGCTTTTTTGATCTATTCTTGCCATGATATGGACTTGGTCTTTTACCAAATAGGGCTGTCTTCTGTATACCACCCTACCTTATCACTACCCTAACTGGCTCAAACGTGTTAAGAAGGAACGAAATTCCACACATTAACTTTTAAGAAGGCACACCTGTTAATTGAAATCCTTTTCAGGTGACTACCTCATGAAGCTTGTTGAGAGAATGCCAAGAGTGTGCAAAGCTGTCATCAAGGCAAAGGGTGGCTACTTTGAAGAATCTCAAATATAAAATATATTTAGATTTAACACTTTTGCTTAGTACGTGATTCCATATGTGTTATTTCATAGTTTTTCACTAGTATTCTAAAATGTAGAAAATGTTAAAGTTAAACCCTGAAATGAGTAGGTGTCAACTTTTGAATGGTACTGTATATGTATATTTTTATTACTTTGTTGCTCGTCATGTGAAAGCTGAGACGTGGGGCTGTCACTTGTTAGGTGTATAAAGTTTCCTCACTATCATATTCTATTTTCTCAGCCTCAAAGTTTCCTTTGTGGAATGGTTCTTTATGGCAACCATAGATGACCCATGGATCGGACATACAGTGCCTTCAGAAAGTATTCAAACCCCTTGACTTTTCCACATTTTGTGTTACAGCCTGAATTCAACATGGATTAAATTGAGATTTTCTGTCACTGGCCTACGCACAATACCCCACAATGCCAAAGTTTAATTATGTTTTTAGACATTTTTACAAATTAATTAAAGATGAATATCTTGAGTCAACTATTCAAACCCTTAGTTATGACAAGCCTAAATAAGTTCAGGAGTAAAAATTTGCTTAACAATTTGCATAATAAGTTGCATGGACTCACACTTTGTGCCATAATAGTGTTTATCATGATTTTTGAATGACTACCTCATCTCTGAACCCCACACATACAATTTTTTGTAAGGTCCCTCAGTCAAGCAGTGAATTTCAAACACAAAAACAAGGGAGGTTTTCCAATGCCTCGCAAAGAAGGGCAGCTATCGGTAGATGGGTAAATCAACATCCGGTAGAAAACAAAGCTACAGCAAAGTTGAAATATTTGAACTCTGGCGGCAAGTTCCATCTACTGTGGCAGCTGACATTAGATATTTATATATTTCATTTTACATATATTTGCAAAAATGTCCAAAAACATGTTTTCACCTTGTCATTATGGGGTATTTAATCAATTTTGAATAAATGTAATCCATTTTGAATTCAGGCTGTAACACAACACAATTTGGAATAAGTCAAGGAGTAGGAATACTTTCTGAAGGCACTATATGTTGTCCACCTTAGTATCGGGAAATGATGTCATAGTCCTGATTTGTGCTTTGTAATTTCCTCAGTTACCATTTTAGGATTTCCTGTGTGAATCCTCTTGAGTATTTGTATTTATTATGGCAGCAGCTTCTCTTCCTGGGGTCCAGCCAAATTAAGGCAGTTTTATGCAATAAAAATAAACATGACATAAAATTTCACCACAGATACACATTAAGTGTGTGCCCTCAGGCCGCTACTCTACTACCACATATCTACAACATAGCATAGTGCGTATGCTATTGTGTGTATTTATGGCTTTGTGTGTAGGTCTCTACACAGCCCCCATTGTTCCATAAGGTGCATTTTGAGCCGTTTAAAAAAAAAATATATCTAATTTTACAGCTTGCATAAGTTACTTGATTTTGAATAGTGTTCCAAGCAGTCATGGTTCTATGTAGTACTGTGTGCTTCCATATTCTGTTCTGAACTTGGGGACTGTGAAGAGACCTCTGCTGGCATGTCTTGTGGTGTATGCATGGGTGACTTATAACAGTGAGTGAGTTTTATAATTATAAATTATTTCACTCAGAATTTGTGTAAAGATGTAATTTATTTCGGCTAGCTAAATTGCAGGGGGGGGGGGGGTGTACTCAGTGTGTACCCATTGATTCTGGAAAAATATAACTTATAAATGCCTCATGAGCTTAGTTCAACTGTCGTACCCCATCAGGACCCCAAATATATATGTATTTATGTACATATAAGCTTGTTTTTGTTGTTTGTAAACATTGTGAATATAAACAAACACTTTATAGTCTCAACATGGTTACATCTATAATTTTGATATTTAATGGATGATTTTGAGTGGTGATTTTGAATGAATTTGAGTGGTTATATTTCTCCGGCCTCATATACCTCAGCTTTTTACACAAACGGTGGCGGGGTACCCACTTTGTTTGAACTGCAGATTGCCCGTTTTTAAATTGCGCTTCAAGAAAGGATATCTGGAAACGGCGCAAGAGAACATGAGTGATTCCACTATTATAACCACCAACTCTGTTCTGGCCAGTAATGCATATTCCCCTACCGACTGGTAAAATTGTTCACAGAAGATCTATTTGTCACGTGGATATGTGTTACATTTGGGGATCCACCTTGTTTATGGATGTAAGGGCACAACAGCAATTTTCTGATCTTAGAATTCCAGAGATCCCAGGATTGAGCCGAGGGTCAGGTGAGGTCAGTGTGACCTGTCCTTTCCCAGACAGGATCAGTGTCAGCAGTGGAGTGTGATTACGGAGGAATGTGGCTGTTTCGGTCAGATCAGAGCACACACTGTCCTCTTTCCCTCGCTCTCTATCTGGTAGTGCGTGAGCGGTGTGGGTCAGAGGGGAAGTGAGCGGTAAGGGGACACCCAGGTAGGAATTCAGCCAGGAACTCTCCAACAGTCTGCGGTCTCCTGACCGTCCTGTGGAACGGCCCGTTATCCCTGCCTACTGCAGTCTCTCACACATGACTGGTAGAGCAGGTTGGTTATTAAATGAACCCAGTCACCTAGTAACTACATGGTATCTAGGGAGAGAGAATTCACGCTAACTCAGCACAATGTGGTGGTGTTATTGTACTAGAACAGAATAACCTCTACAATGTCGGTAGTAGTGACACTTGTCATTACCATTTTCTACCACTTATCTGTAATCTAATGTTATGGGTTATTATATGGTCAAATTTTCTTAACATAATAACGGGGACTATTAGAATGTTCATTGTCATAAACAAAGCATAGCTATATCATGACTTAATTATAACACTAGATTTTCAATTAAAGTTAATGTTACTAGCCAGAGAAGGTTAGTGTTGTCACATTTGATGTGACATTTTACATTTAAATATGCTTTCACAAATGC
Organism: Salvelinus fontinalis; assembly: GCF_029448725.1. Taxonomy (NCBI): domain Eukaryota; kingdom Metazoa; phylum Chordata; class Actinopteri; order Salmoniformes; family Salmonidae; genus Salvelinus; species Salvelinus fontinalis. The sequence continues at coordinate 12,851,164 of NC_074702.1, forward strand.
ATTACACTTTAATAAATAGATCTCTTAAGCCATGTAGGTTTAGACTGATGAGATATTTCAACCAGCAGGTTTCTAAAGTTCTGGTGGAGCTGACATTGGAAAGGTGCTACATAGATCATGATTGAGGATTTAAACAACAACCATTGACACTCCTGGTTAACGTTTAAACAAATGGAATGCCTGTCTATTGAAAGCGCAGTTGCTGTGCTCAGTTATATTGTGCAGGCTGAATCAGACTACTCATTGATTTAGTTTTGACTTTCATTCCCACTATCTAAAGCCACATCATGTAATGTACTATACATTAAGAAAAACACAGAGAGGATGCACATATGTATGTTTACATTACAAACATCAAATGGTTGTGTGTGAAAAGGTGCTTGTCATTGTTAGCTATTTCTCTGAACCACACCTCTCAGTACAGAACACCTCATTACCCATCAGTCTAACTGGTTTGACTAATATGCTGCTACCCTGCTGTATGCCTAGCAGTCCTACTATACCTTCTTGTTTAGTTAATACCATTAGCTCTCCAGATGTCCCCTCGTGCTTGTAGTGGTCACATGCAGTGCCTTCAGAAAGTATTCACACCCTTTGTCTTTTTCAAAAAGATAAATAGTTTTACAGCCTGAATTTAAAGTGGATTACACTTAGATTTTTTTGTCTGGCCTATACACAATAAGTAGAATTATGTTTTTAGAAATGTTTACTAATAAAAAATAAAAAATAATTCTCCTGAGTCAATAAGTATTCAACCCCTTTGTTGACGCAAACCTAACGTTTAGGAATATGACTTCTACCTTACCTGTCACCCTAGACCCAGTTCAATTTGCTTACCGCCCCAATAGGTCCACAGACGATGCAATCGCCTTCACACTGCCTTATCCCATCTGGACAAGAGGAATACCTATGTAAGAATGCTGTTCATTGACTACAACTCAGCATTCAACACCATAGTACCCTCCAAGCTCATCATTAAGCTTGAGGCCCTGGTTCTCAACCCCCGCCCTGTGCAATTGGGTCCTGGACTTTGACGGGTCGCCCCCAGGTGGTGAAGGTAGGAAACAACATCTCCACTTTGCTGATCCTCAACACTGGGGCCCCACGAGGGTGCGTACTCAGCCCCCTCCTGTATTCACTGTTCAACCATGACTGCATGGCTATGTACACCTCCAACTCAGTCATCACATTTGCAGATGACACAACAGTGCTAGGCTTGATTACCAACAACGATGAGACAGCCTACAGGGAGGAGGTGAGGGCTCTCGGAGTGTGGTGTCAGGAAAATAAATAACCTCTCACTCAACGTCAATAAAACAGAGGAGATGATCGTGGACTTCAGGAAACAGCAGAGGGAGCACCCCCCTATCCATATGGGACATCAGTGGAGAAGGTGGAAAGTTTTTAAGTTTAAGTTCCTCTGCGTACACATCACGGACTAACTGAAATGGTCCACCCACACAGACCGTGTGGTGAAGAAGGCGCACCAGCAGCGCCAATTCTTCGCCTCTTCAACAGTACCTCTTCAACCTCAGGAGGCTGAAGAAATGTGTCTTGTCACCTAAAACCCTCACAAACATTCAGATGCACAATTGAGAGCATCCTGTTGGGCTGTATCACCACCTGGTATGGCAACTGTACCGCCCACAACCCGCAGGGCTCTCCAGAGGGCGGTGCGGTCTGCCCAACGCATCACCGGGGGCAAACGATCTGCCCTCCAGGACACCTACAGCACCACATGTCACAGGAGGGCCAAAAAGATCATCAAGGACAACAACCACCCTAGCTACTGCCTGTTCACTCCGCTACCATCCATAAGGCGTGGTCAGTACAGGTGAATCAAAGCTGGGACCGAGACAGAAGCTCTTTTTCCAATCTCAAGGCCATCAGACTGTTAAACAGCCATCACTAGCACAGAGAGGCTGCTGCCTACATACAGACTTGAAATCATTGGCCACTTTAATAAATGGAACACTAGTCACTTTAATAATGGCACTTGAATAATGTTTTCATATCTTGCATTACTGATCTCATATGTATATACTGTATTCCATACTCTATTGCATCTTAGCCTGTGCTGCTCTGTCATTGCTCATGCATATATTTGTATATTCTTATTCCATTCCTTTACTTAGATTTGTGTGTATTAGGTATCGGTTGTGGAATTGATGGATATTACTTGTTAGATATTGCTATTGCTGCACTGTCAGAAATAGAAGCACAAGCATTTCGCTACACTCGCAATGACATCTGCTAACCATGTGTATGTGACCAATAACCTTTGATTTGAATACAAATTTGCTAAACAAGTCACATTGCATGGATTCACTCTGTGTGCAATAACAGAGTTTAACATGATTTTTGAATGACTACCTCATTTCTGTACCCCACACATACAGATAATTGTAAGGTTGAGCAGTGAATTTGAAATTCAACCACAAAGACCAGAGAAGTTTTCCAGTGCCTTGCAAAGAAGGGCACCTATTGGTAGATGGGCATTGAATGTCTTTTTGAACATGGTGAAGTTATTAATGACACTTTGAATGGTGTATAAACACCCATTCACTACAAAGATACCGGAGTCATTCCGAACTCGGTTGCCAGAGAGGGAGGAAACTGCTCAGGGATTTTGCCATGAGGCCAATGGTGACTTTAAAACAGAGTTTAACGGCTGTGATAGGAAACAACTAGGGATGGATCAACATTGTAGTTACTCCACAATACTAACCTAAATGACAGTGAAAAGAAGGAAGCCTGTACAGAATAAAACTATTCATAAACATGCATCCTGTTTGCAACAAAGCACTAAAGTAATACTGCAAAAAATGTGGCAAACAATTAACTTTTTGTACTGAATACAAAGTGCTATGCTTGGGGCAAATCCAATACATCACATTACAAAGTAGCACTCTACAGATTTTGAAACATAGGGATGTCCGTGTTGTGTTATGGGTACGCTTCTAATCGTTAAGGACTGGGGAGTTTAATCGGGATAGAAAAGGAATGGGGCTAAGCACAGGCAAAATCTAGAGGAAAACCTGGTTGTCTGCTTTCTACCAGACACTGGGAGATGAATTCACCTTTTAGCAGAGCAATAACCTAAAACACAAGGTCAAATCTACACTGCATTTGCTTACCAAGAAGACCGTAAATGTTCCTGATTGGCCGAGTTACAGTTTTAACTTAAATCCGGTTGAATCTATGGCAAGACGTAAATGGTTGTCTAGCAATGTTCAACAAGAAATTTGAAGAATTTTGAAAAGAATAATGGGAATATATTGTACAATCTAGGTGTGCAAAGCTCTTAGAATATAGCCAGAAAGACTCACAGCTGTAACTGCTACCAAAGCTGATTCTAATAAGTATTCAAACCCCTGAGTCAATACATATGTAAATTCGATATTTATGTTTTTCATTTAAAATAAATTTGCCAAAATGTCTAAACATTTTGTCACTATGGGGTCTTGTATGGAACAGAATGCATGTAATCAATTTTGAATTCAGGCTGTAACACAACAATGTGGAATAAGTCAAAGGGTATGAATACTTTCTGAAGGCACTGTATTTATCTTTAGTGGTGTTTTTTTACAGACAATACACTGTTACAGGCTTTTGCAGTGTTTTTGTTTTGTTTTCTTCTGTTCTGTTTATACTGTCAGTGAAAGTTGTCCACTGTCTAATGCATTCAACACCATTTCCGGTGTAATCATATGACACTACTGAGGCCTGTAGCTGGAAAGACATCAGCACAGTTCACATGGATCTAACTGGAGGGAGTAGTATTTTTGTTTGAGGGCAGAGAGATGGAGACAAAGGGGATATGACGAAAAGCATGTAATGGTTTTATTAGGCTGTGATCAGGGTGACTGATGGAGAGAGCGACCCCCGAGCGTTTACTGACCCCATCCTTAATGATTCCCTTAATTCCAGACCGTGATTGCTGTTAGAAATTCCAATTAGGAGGCATGTGTGAGAGCCAGAGCGTGGTAAGAATGGCCTTTAATTGTGATGAGTTATCATCTAGACCAGTGTAATTGAGCCCCCATCTTAAGGGGCGGCACTTCTGACAAATTGATTTAATACCGAAGCGATTCTCCCGTCCCTAATGGTGGATCGAGTCCTTCTCTCCATGCTGGGCCACAGGCGCAGAGGCAATTGTGTGCGGTGATTACTATCTGCTCTGTAATCGCTCTCTGTCGTCTGCGTGCGCAAGCAGACTCGGACACACACCCTGGACCCAGGGCAGGGCACATAGATCTTAGCCTATGCCCCAGGTAGCCATGAACTTACCTATCATACTGAAGTACTGTAGGGAGAGAGAGAGAGGGCTGATATGGAGAGTCACTATATGCACATAAGTCAATATGACATCAATTCAAATTTTAATGGTCACATACACATATTTAGCAGATGTTATTGCGGGTGTTGCGAAATGCTTGTGTTCCTAACTCCAACAGTGCAGTAATATATAACAATTCACAACAATACACAGAAATCTAAAAATAAAAGAATGCAATTTTAAAATATTTATAAATATTAGAGCGAGCAATGTCGGTGTGGCATTGACAAATACAGTAGAATAGAATACAGTATATACAGTGCCTTCGGAAAGTATTCGGACCCCAACACACAATTGATTTAAAAAAACAGATCTCACATTAACATAAGTATTCAGACCTTTTACTCAGTACTTTCTTGAAACACCTTTGGCAGTGATTACAGCCGAGTCTTCTTGGGTATGACGCTACAAGCTTGGCACACCTGTATTTGTGAAGTTAATCCCCTTCTTCTCTGCAGATCCTCTCAAGCTCTGTCAGGTTGGATGGGGAGCGTTGCTGCACAGCTATTTTCAGGTCTCTCCAGAGATGTTTGATCAGGTTCTGGGCCACTCAAGGACATTCAGAGACTTGTCCCGAAGCCACTCCTGCGTTGTCTTGGCTGTGTGCTTAGGGTCGTTGTCCTGTTGGAAGGTGAAACTTCACCCCAGTCTAAGAACCTGCACCATTGCACTCAGGACTTCATCAAGGATCTCTGTGTACTTTGCTCCGTTCATCTTTCCTGACTAGTCTGACATGCATAGTCAACTGTGGAACGTTATATAGACAGGTGTGTCTTTTCCAATGATGTCCAATCAATAGAATTTACCACAGGTGGACTCCAAGTTGTAGAAACATCTTCAGGTACATTCTGTTTCCATTGATCATCCTTAACTCAATTTCGAGTCTCATTGCAAAGGGTCTGAATACTTAGGTAAATATGGAATTTCTGTATTTTATTTAATAGATTTGCAAAATGTTCTTGCTTTGTTGTGGAGGTTTTGTGTGTAGATTGCTGAGTTTAAAAAAAATCTATTTTAGAATAAGGCTGTAATGTAACAAAATCTGGAAAAAGTCAAGGGGTCTGAATACTTTCAGAATGCACTGTACATATGAAATGAGTAAAGCAGTATGTAAACATTATTAAAGTGGGGCAGCAGGTAGTGGGTGCAGGTAGCCTAGTGGTTAGAGCGTTGGACTACTAACCGAAAGGTTGCAAGATCAAATCCCCGAGCTGACAAGGTAAAAAAAATAAAAATCTGTCGTTCTTCCCCTGAACAGGGCAGTTAACCCACTGTTCCTAGGCCGTCATTGAAAATAAGAATTTGTTCTTAACTGACTTAAAGGTAAACATTATTTTTTTTTTTAAACAGGGTTGAGTAACGCTGTGGGCGGTGCAGTTTCCAGCTAGTCATGGCTGTTCAACAGTCTGATGGCCTTATGGTAGAAGCCGTTTTTCAGTCTCTCGGTCCCAGCTTTGATGCACCTGTACTGACCTTGCCTTCTGGATGATAGCGGGGTGAACAGGCAGTGGCTCGGGTGGTTGTTGTCCTTGATGATCTTTTTGGCCTTCCTGTGACATCGGGTGCTGTAGGTGTCCTGGAGGGCAGGCAGTGTGCCCCTGGTGATGCGTTGGGCAGACCGCACCACCCTCTGCGGTTGTGGGCGGTGCAGTTGCCGTACCAGGCGGTGATACAGCACGACAGGATGCTCTCAATTGTGCATCCGTAAAAGTTTGAGGGTCTTAGTGTGGTGAAGAAGGCGCAACAGCCCCTGTATGTGCGGGTGGAACATTTCAGATTGACAGTGATGTGTACGCCGAGACGTACTCCACTGCGGTCCCGTCGATGTGGATAGGGACGTTCTCCCTCTGCTGTTTCCTGAAATCCACAATCCGCTGCTTCGTTTTGTTGACGTTTTAGTGACATGGTGAGGCAATGGCTAGGGAGTATTGTTGTTGTCACCAAGTACTTGCTCACAGTTGGCGGTTCCTTAGAGAAGGTGGAGCACATACAGAGTGCCATGGAAGTCTTTTCTGCAATGCAACGTGTGTGCTCTCCGGTCACTAAACTGGTTGGGCCTGTTCTGACGTCAGGATTTGTTCTGAGCCTGTTTCAACTTGTCAGTGATTCTCCCCATTTTGTTTATTTACAAATGAAACAAAAACATTGTTTCACATGACTGACACCATTGTTGTTATGGTGTGAATCAGTGTTTAGACGTCTTTGCAATTCACCGTCACTCTAATACAGGGTGATGATCCAGATTGCGGTCAGTTTCACAAAAAAATGCAATTGTCTGTCTTTCCCCTGCTGACCTACACACACCACACATCTGACTACTGCACTGATAGACAGACACACACTGACCTTTCCATGGTAACACCTCAAGGACATCTCCCTCTCTCTCTGTGTCTCTTTTTAAATCCATTAGTAAGGTTTTAGCCTCCAATGTGAAATGAGAAGTATGGCTTAGGTTATACTAGTGATACATAACCCTTCCTGATGAGATCAGTGAGTTGGATCAGTTCCTCTTTGGGCTAATGCAGCTGCTGTTGCTTCTTGATTTTAGTTGTCGAGCCACAGAATCTTAGCTTTCATTTAGTTCTTTGTTACTGTTCGAATGTTGACGATGGGAACTTTCTGATGCCAGGATCAGTAGAATTGGCACTTTGTTTCTAGTGCCTTCGTTGATGTCACAGGCTTTTCCTTTGTAGCTTTTTACAAGTCCCCTGTCATTACTTTCACCTCGTATGGTGAGACTGAAGTCTGGAGGTGGCTATAGTTACTGTCTTGTACTTCAGTGTTCAGTCTCTTCCTGAAATCATCCTGAAACTATGATCTCCTAACAATCTCCATGTCGTCCTGCAAGTTAGATGACTCACATACTCTATACTGGATGTTATTGTACTCCTAAGTCTTGAGTATTAGTAATCTCATCATATAAATGTAGGTAAGAAATTAACTTATCTCCGTCTTTTTATGTCTGTCTGCCTCTGTCTACCTAGGGGCAGAACGGGCGGCATGAGCAGGTCACCTTCCTGGATAACAAAGAGAAGATGTCATCGAAGAAGAAGACTGGAGTGATAGTGGGAGTCCTCATCGCTCTGCTTGTTTTGGCAGCCGTGACAGGAATCCTCATCTGGCTCTTTGTTAGTGAGTACAACTTTACTATGTAGTCTGAGACTAATGTATGTAATAATCATAGACTAGGTACTATCACTCAGTCTGACTGAAAATGCAAAGGATGCCCCAAAGTGGCTCAATAACTCCAACCGTACTAATGTTGCTAATTTCCAACCCTCTCAGTTTGGCCTGGAGTATTCTGGGAGGTTTGTTTCTTCTAAAGTCTGAACATTGATAGCTGAAATGTAAATAATGGCAAGCAGCTTTTTATAATCTACCAGAAAGACTAGAGTTTGAGTTGGCAGCCCTAGCCAACTGCCATTGGTCAATCTAAACCTGCCATCTACAGGGCAAACCCAGGAGATTTCACGTTCATAGGCGCTGCCTGACTGCTGCTTTGAAGGCCTAGACGTTTGATACAAATATCTGAAAAAAGTGGAACGTTTGGAAGTTTTAATTTGCCATTGATAACCTGTTTGACAGGCCTTAATTTGTTTGGTGTTAATAATTCAGGGGAGTAAAGTGGAGCGGTGCAGAGTAGACAGAACATCCTGACAGTCACACACACACTCTCACTCTACAGCATGATCAGAGGCTTTTACTGAGAGATAATCAAAAGATTAACAAACTCCTAATTCTCCTAAATCCCTGTTCTCTTTTTATTTGCTCCAGCAGAGAATCATATTAACCATCTCTGGAAGTTTATGAGGAGGCATTGGTGTTGCATGTACAATTTTTTTTAAATGACTTCCTCTTTCTCCCACTCTCTTTCCCTCACTCAGTCAAAGGCAAGGAGTCGGCAGCCACCATAAGTATGAAGCGTGTCCCAGCTCAGCGGGTGTATAGCGGGCACATGAAACTGGACAACGTGCCCTACAACCAGAATCTGGAGGACCCCACCAGCACAGAATTCAACAAGCTGGCAGACGACCTGGAAGAGATAGTGAGTTTGACCCCGGTTTAGGCTCAGATGCCATGTCCTGGTGATGTTCTGTTAAAAAAACAGTTTGAACAGATTTAGTTTTTCTATGGTGGTCATATGGTGACAGACAAAAGTGATGAGATGACAGACAGACATCCGTAATTTCCAATCAGTTTCTTGCCTGCGTCAAAAGTTGAAATTCCTTGAACTTTTGATGGATGGATAGATTGATGACTGGCCCAATACCCTTCTACCAAGTGAACCACCACCCACAATACCCTTCTACCAAGTGAACCTCCACCCACAATACCTTTCTACCAAGTGAACCTCCACCCACAATACCTTTCTACCAAGTGAACCTCCACCCACAATACCTTTCTACCAAGTGAACCTCCACCCACAATACCTTTCTACCAAGTGAACCTCCACCCACAATACCTTTCTACCAAGTGAACCTCCACCCACAATACCTTTCTACCAAGTGAACCTCCACCCACAATACCTTTCTACCAAGTGAACCTCCACCCACAATACCTTTCTACCAAGTGAACCTCCACCCACAATACCTTTCTACCAAGTGAACCTCCACCCACAATACCTTTCTACCAAGTGAACCTCCACCCACAACACCCTTTAGGTCAGGTACGTTATTACGTCAGGTGTCAGAGTTCAGAACTGACTGAGATTCAGTTTCTCTCTCTTGTAAGGTTTGTTGTAGCTATCTGCCACAGCATGTTTTTCTCCTGGTGGAAGGAGCTGGCTAAAAGCAAATTTGTGTTGGTGGACTGGAAGAGAGAACATCATCTAGTTACTCTGTTATTTCCAACATTTCCTTTCATTGGAGTAATGGAGATGTGTGTATCGCCACTTGGGAACATGACAATGATAAACTGCTATTGCTAAACCCCCGGTCAGTGTGGCATTGCTTTAGTATGTATGGCTGCATGAGTGACAATGTAAGGTATGTCTGAATGGAATTCTAGTTGACTGTTCACTGAGCATTAATGTGACAACAGAGCACACCACCACCATTATTCTATGCTCGGTATGTTCAGTGCATCCTCTGGCCATGTATTGCAGATGCAGTAGAGCAAAGTGTCATTATATGTTGGTGATTGGGTCTACAGTATATACAAATGAACTAACAAAGCCAATCAGAAACCAACACACTATTGGCTCCACTGGCAAGACTAAAGAATACACAGTTATTTTTTTTTATTTTTTTTGAGGGAACAATGCACCTCTCTTTATGTTGGAGGTGCTGTGTCGTTGACTTGGTAGTGTGGTTGACTTGGTAGTCTGCTGTTGCCTGCTGTAGAATATGGCATTTGTGCTTAGAAACAGCTTTGAATAAGGAAATCCACACTTAGGTTGTCACCAAAAATCCTAGAGACTTGATATTCCTTTTTTTAAAGCTGAGAATCACTAACTTTTATGCTTTAGGGATTTATTGAAATTATTTCAGAGGTAAGCAGGCCTTGAGGGTAGTTGTACATTTTCTGTAGAGTCTTTGAAATCCCAGCTGATGACGACTGATACACTTCGTCTCTCGTTTGAGCTCTGAAAACGGCAATGGGATCACATTCTACACTTCTGGGCTTAAATTCAGTGGATCACTCATTTTGCTCTCCTCTGAAATTGTTAATAGACTTTCTCCATTGTGGTCCATTTAAAAGTCTCCAGCCCATTTCTCGGTTCTCAATGTGGTCTTATCAGAGTTGATACAGATGAAAATCGTTCACTACTCTCTTCAGTCTGTTTCAGGGAGCTGAGGTGAGTTCAGCTCCTCTGCCTTTATAATGTACCTTTTGGATTTAACATTTACCAGCCTGATAATTACATGTCCGCTACATGGGTTCTTATTCACAGTCTGAACTGGAGTTTAACACACACTATGAACAGACAGCATGATTAGTAACAACACATGCTAGGATTCGACATCCAGTTTCTTTCTACATTTCTTTCACAACTGTAGCTGAAGACACTCGTCCTCCATGGGATCTCCAATGGAACCCCTGTTATTCATGGCATGCAGGCAGTTTGAATGCAAGCATACACACTTGTTCTCAGGGGCCTTATTGCAGCCGCAGACAAACTTTTCTTGGTATCGAACTGGCCAATACCTGGAGCACTCCCAACACCATGGTAACCTTGATCAATTAAACCTTATATGGAGGATTCAGCTGAACTCTGAGGTCACGGCTCCCTATCTTCGCCATGGTAACAGCAAATGGGTTGTCAGGTAACCGAGTGAAATCAAATTTTTATGTTTGTCTTTTTTCACCAGCTTAAGATCAACTACAAACAAGTTGAGTTCCTTTCCAAGTACTACACCACATCTGTGGTGACCGCCTTCAGGTAGGAGAGCATTCTGGGATGTGGAGTTTCTGCATGCTGGTAATGTACAGTTGGCCATAAAGCTAGTCATGTGATCACTTTTTTTATTACATAATATGAATCTTTGAAAATGCTTATTGGATAAGTGTAATTTGGACAATGGAACGTCCATTGCAGCAACTCAAAACACCAGCTGTATCTGAGGAGAGGTTTGATCAAACCTGCACTATAGAAATGTTGAAGTGCATGACTGAGTGATCCCTCTCTCTCCAGTGAGGGGGTGCTGGCCTACTATTGGACCCAGTTTGACATCCCGGCAGCGGACCTGGAGATGCTGCCAGAGTTCTCTGAGGAGCGGGTCCTGGAGGTACTGTGGAATGGCATCAGGGAGCAGGGCAAACGCTCCGGCCAGAGCCTCCGCATCAGCCAAGTCACTGCCTCACGTGAGTTAGTAGTTAGTACAACCTAGTCAAGACCAAACCAGGGGGTGTAGTCTCTAGGGCAGGGGGTTTATCTAGTGGCTTAGGGTTTAAACTAAGCAAGCAGTGACCAACCCTCCTCCTGGAGAGTTACCCTGAGTCCTGCAAGCTTCCACTTCAACCCAAATCCAACACCTATCGTTCTACTAATTGGCTGCTCACCAGGACCTTGATCAGCTGAATGAGGGGTAACAGAATTGGTCACCAGGACCTTGATCAGCTGAATGAGGGGTAACAGAGTTGGATCAAAAGCCTGCACACCCAGTAGCTCTCCAGAAGGATGGTTGGCCTCCCCTCAACTAAAGAGTCGTGTTTAATGAAGAGAAATGTATTGTCTGAAGCAAGCCCCCTCTCTGTCATCTTCCATAAGCATTCATATCTGATCTGATTTCTGCATTAATGGCTGTTCTATGCCAGCTAGATGTCTCTGACATGCCCTAATAAGATAACGTGGAGGTATAAGGGACGCCACTCTGTTTTCTATTGTATCAGTGATTGGACACTTTATGTAGTTTGGGTCTTCTAATTACATTACAGTAGTTGGCCCCTGGACTGCCCTCTAGCTCTCTGCCTGCCTGGCTCTAGCCATTATCATTATTCTAGCTTCTGTCTACTTCGCATTGCAAATAGGTCACCTTATATTACTTAGTGGTTTTGCTCTCTTTAAAATGATTTCTGTTTATATGATTTGATGTGGCTGTCAGACAGAGATGTATCCCTGGGCTCCGCGGGGCGAGGGGACGTTAAACAACAGTCCAATATTTTACGCCCATGCATCACTCTATCAGCTTCTCAGTTTTGGTAACACTTTCTTAACCCCCTTCCTCCCTCCTTAACTCTCATTTCCCCTTTCCCTATCCTCCTTCATCTCTCCTTTTCTCTCTTCTCCCTCCCCCTCTTACTCCACTACTTTTCTGTCTCTCTCCCTCGCCCCCCTTCTCCCCCCCCCCCCTTTCTCTCCAGGCACAGACCCCAGGATGGCCAGGAAACCCAGAGCCGGTGAGTAAACCCACTGTCTCCCGTTTCAATCACATTTCGCTGTAATTTTCAACCCGCTAGTTGTTCACCCCGCTGCTGCCAGTCTGTGAGAATGCCTGCCCCGCTTGATACATAATGCTGCTGCTGCTCCGTTCATGAAGAGAATGAGAGCCCTGGCTATATAGTACATGAGTGGCCTACTGAATAAAAATGGATGTTGGCCTATTTCACGCGTCTTCTTTTACCCTCTGTGTTGAGGCGTAATCCTCAAACGATTTTGCGCATGTTCCATTTAATTTCAGATGAGAGTTGATAGTTGACATTGCATCAACAGATGACACTGGATGATGAACAGTGTAGTAGACATGGTATAAGATGTGTACATTTCTCCACACCATGATATGACATTTTGATTGATGCCATACAACACAGCTCTAATCTTTTTTTCCCACTATGTTATCTGCCTTGGCATTTGCACTTTTGGGACTAGCGTGTCTAAGTTTTTCCTTAGCATGTGAGCTGACCAGGGAAAACCCACAGCCTTGTTGGGCTACTGTATTTATATGTCTGTACATCTACTAATGTAATCTGTTATGCTGTTCATTTCCTGACCGTCAGATTACGAGTGTTTCTTCCGGTTGGAGGCTGACACCTTAGTTCAGAGCTTCCAGTCTCCAGGCTTCCCAGATCAGTACCCGGCCCAGTCCCGCTGCCAGTGGCAGATCAGAGCCCCGGAACAGAACGCCATCTCAGTCCGCTTCTCCCACTTCCACATAGAGGACGACTGCTCCGATGACTTTGTGTCCATCTACGACTCCCTCAGCCCGGATGAGTCCCAGGCCATCACTCAGTGAGTGCTCTCACAACCACTACTGTGATAATGATGATAGATAAATAATATGAATAATGCATAGATTTTTATTAGTGCTTTTCATGGACCCAAAGACTATAGTACAGGGATGGTGATGAGAGAGGCTGAATCAGGCCAGTGTCTGTCATAATGCCACTATTCTCCACAGCCCAAGGAAATCTGTGACAAACTCCATCTTAATATCAGCAGTGATACACAGACAAGTGAATTAAATTGTAAGATTGCAAATTTGTGTGAGACATATTGTCTTTGTTCAATGGGAGGTGGTTTCCTGGTGTCTAGGCTAGGTGTAATTGATAGGTTGTTGTGCTGCGAGAAGGCGGGTTTGTTTCCAATCGATAACGCTATGTTAACAAAGGAAGCAGAAAGTCAACTTCAAACTTGCTTTCTTTCAGCACAATAAATAATATATTCTTCATCCTACCAAGAAACATACTGAGTATACAAAACATTAGGAACACCTGCTCTTTCCATGACATAGAGGTGAAACCTATGATCACTTATTGATGTCACCTGTTAAATCTACTCCAATCAGTGTAGATGAAGGGAGGAGACAGGTTAATGATTTTTAAGCCAAGCGAAACATGGATTGTGTGTGTGAATGGACAAGACAAAAAATGTAAGTGCTTTTGAGCGGGGTATTGTAGTTGGTGCCAGGCACACCGGGTTTGACTGTGTCAAGAACTGCAACGCTGCTGGATTTTTCACATTCAACAGTTTCCTGTGTGTATCAAGAATGGGCCACCATCCAAAGAACATCCAGTCAACTTGACGCAACTGTGGGAAGCATTGTAGCCAACATGGCCCAACATCTAAGGGCAAAAGTGGGCGGTAAAACTCAAATATTAGTATGGTGTTCATAATGTTTTGTACAGTCAGTGTATCCCACTTGTTTACAACCTTTTATTAATTTAGGGTCCAACCAAGACATGCATACTACCAGTACCAACATATGCTTACTTAATGAGGAAAGAAGGTAAAAGTGTGTCATGTAGTCTTCCAGGATTCCCAAGAGGGACTGGAACATCACTTTGTATTTGGCTAAGGTCCCCAGTGGGAATACTGTCGTTTTGAAGTGTAGCGAATGCTGTGGACTTCATTCCTGTCACATCATTGGTGATTTTAGTCACTTGTTGGGATCCTGGGGAATTTAGCCCAGCACGTCGTCTTTCATTGTTAACATTGGGGACCTTCAGTGAGATTGAGTTGGCTCAGAAGGACCTCTCTTTTCCAATCTACCAGGGGTGCCACCCAGCAGCCATGCTGCTGTGTGTAATTGTGGTTGGTTGTCTGTGGACTCTTTTTGCGTCTCCCCCCCCCCCCCCCCCCCACTGTGGCAACCTGAGTGCAAATCAGTGGGGGCTACACTGCAGGCAATTTCAAGTTCCAAACAAATGCGGGTAGCCAGGCGCTGCATAAGATTTTTATATTGCTGCTCAGCCTATCAGATTTATCCAAGGTGACACCAGGTTTGAGAGCCTTAATACAATAGTTTCTAATGGCATTACCCTGCTGCAGGTAGATGTAGTGCTGCTCTTGCAGCGTCATTCACACTTCTGTGGCTCCGGCCGCCGGCCCACGCTGCAGGAACGTTTTGCTAAAATACCTGTTTGACTTAGAAATGCTGTGTGTGTCTGAGCGGGCAGGGCTATTCTTCTTCCCTTTATTAGTTGATTTAATGCTTTTTGATGTGTGGGTGCTCATCAGTTATTTAGACATTTCAAGTGTATTTAATGGGCTTATTTGGGTTTCTGATTCATGTGTTGTATTAAAAGTGTACTATGTCACTCTAACAACACAGTGTAGATGGTATACTGATGGTTTATGCCTTTCACGCCTGCACCACATTCTGTCACTGAATGAATTGAAGTCCCACACCTTGATCAGTGTTGCCCTGTCATTGGCTGACGTCTCTATTTCCTGTATGAATCTCTTCCTACAGCAAGTGTGGTCAGAGGCCTCCCAGCAATCCCCTGGAGGTGGTGTCGTCCAGTAACATCATGCTCATCAACCTTGTTACTGACAGCGCTGTCCAGAGGCCTGGCTTCAGTGCAGAGTACTCAATCATCCCCCTAACAACATGTAAGCTAACATCACACAGTCATCCCCTTACCAAGATGTACAACGACAATGCCAGTCAAACAGTCCATATTTCACTAAGTTAACATGATGAACACTCTAATGACCCAACTGTTGCCATTTTAGCTAAAAGTTGTGGGGGAGACCTGAGTGATGCTCAGGGGAACTTCAGCTCTCCCCATTACCCCAGCTTCTATCCCCCAGCCCTGGACTGCAAGTGGACCATCGAGGTTGGTGATCCTGCATCATAGCCCCTTCTGTTACCCCCTCTCTCTGATACCTCTCTATTTACCCCCTCACTCTCTGGTCCCGCTCTCTAGTCCCCTCTTTCCTGCACCATCCATAGCTCTGTATGAGGGGAATGCTGAGGCTGCAGAATGTCAGCCAGGCTGTTCAGTACCTCTTCCATCTTCATCTGTCCTATTGCTGCAGCAGCAGCCTTTAAGGTTGTGGGTCTGGGGGGAGGATGTGGGCTAGGTTTTCTTCCACAGTTACTGTAGGTTAAGTTCCAATTCCCTACACCTCCCACTTGGTCCCGTTCCCCTTGTGGATTTCAAATCATTGAATTGGTGTAAGCAGGCTCAAGAGACTTCCCACCATATTTCCTGCACCATTTATTTAGAATCTATGAGGAGGAAGGAACAAGTGCATACCTCTAAGGAGCAGGGCAAAGAGGCGGAGTGGTGGCATTTTCCAACTCTTAAGACTCACATGAACACAACCCTGTCTCAGGTCCCTGCAGGGAAGCAGGTACGTGTCAAGTTCACCATGTTCCGTATGAAGGAGCCGAGAGTGGACGTCAGGGTGTGTCACAAAGACTACATAGAGGTCATGGGCACCAAGTAAGAATTGTCCTCTACTTACTGGAGCTCTATAGAACAGTATGACTTAATTGATTATCACAGGATAAAGGAAATGTGTTCTCTGCTTTAAACCATGACATCCCAATGACATACAATGTCAGTATTTCCACTCAAAGAAACGTTGTGTGCTTTGTGTTAGATACTGTGGGGAGATGTCTTCTCTGGCCCTTACCAGTACCACCAGCTCTCTGGTTGTGATGTTCCACTCTGACGAGTCCTTCACAGACAAAGGCTTCCAGGCTCAGTACAACGCATACGATCCTTCCAACCGTGAGTAGTTTCTCTCTGGTGTTTATATATGACTCTGGATTGTATGAAACGTCCTATGAATGTGCAACCATTTTATGGTACTGTTTTCAAACCCCTCTTACTGTCCATGGCAACTGATATGGGAGTGGTGGTGCTATTCAAGTGAAAGTTGCTATATGACAGAGTAATCGTCACTATAACAACTGAACTAGTGTCCCAAACCAAGTGGCACACTGACTGACACTCAGCCAGAGACGGTTCAATGATGGAGGTTTACAGACTGCAGCTCTGACATCACAGGTCCACCAATCACCATGGGAGTGTGTTTATTGTCTGTTTTATCAGTCAGGAGTACTTCTAGTCTCCGTCTCAGTCCCCTCCACCCTCTGTGGTGCTTCTCTCTCAGAGTTTGGGCCATAATGGATTTCTAATTGCTTTGATCAATAGGGATGAGCAGATGGCAACAAGACGGATATACACTGTGATTCCCTCACACTCCTTCTGTCACTCGCTCTCCATCTTTCTCTCTCCTCCCTCACTTTCATTCGCCTCCTCCCCCCCATCTCCCTCCTTCGTTCCTCATTCCCTCCGTTCTGTTACTGTGTGCAGCTTGCCCCAACCAGTTTGCCTGTGGCTCTGGGTTCTGTATCAAGAAGGAGCTGCATTGTGATGGCTGGAACGACTGTGGGGACATGAGTGATGAAATGAACTGCAGTAAGTAGACTCTGGCCTCGCTTGGCCTCACCTCTACCTCACTTCCCTCAACCCTCCCTCCCTCACTCCCCTTCTTCCCTCAACCCTCCCTCCCTCACTCCCCTTCTTCCCTCCTCCCTCACTGCACCTCAACCCTCCCTTCCTCACTCTCCCTCAACCCTCCCTCACTGCACCTCAACCTTCCTCCCTTCCTCACTGCACCTCAACCCTCTCTCTTCCCCTCACTCCCCTCACCCCTCCCCTTACCCCTCTTCACATACTTCCCACTCCCCTCACATTCATGTGTGTGTGCATGTCTGTGTAATAGAAGCCTCTGACACACTAGACATTTCCTCTTGCTATTTTCAGAATGTGAAAAGGACCAGTTTGCCTGTGACAACGGGATGTGCAAGCCCAAGTACTGGGTGTGCGACCGTGTCAATGACTGCGGTGACGAGAGTGATGAGAAGCACTGCAGTGAGTAGCCTCCTAGTTGGTCAGACCCCCTCTATCTATGTAATGCCAGTCTGCAGGCTATACGGCCCGCTAATGCCATGCTAATTGTGCTAACATTAAAGGCGCTAATCGATGGACACTGGCTCCTAGCTCAGCTGTGTGTGGTCATTACTTTATCAGTAATGTGGCTTGTTGGAAGCCTTGCCCAATTTGCTCAGCCTCTGTCAAGACTCTTAAACATGTATAATGCATTCAGCCTTTCAAAGCACAGAGCGGGGGAGGGATGGAGGGAGAACAAGAGTCCAGTCTGGCCACATCAGTAAATCTCTTTCCCTTCCTCCCCCCCAGGCTGTGCTAAGAATGAGTGGAGGTGTGGTGACGGGACCTGTTTGCCTCAGGATGTGGTGTGTGACACTAAGACGGACTGTGTGGACGGGAGTGACGAGGCTTCCTGTACCGTCTGTAAGTCAACACACACCAGACTCACTCATTACATGACAGGACACACCTCTCTGTTGACATACATTAGCTATGTTTATGCTACTGCACACACCTCTCCTTACATGAAAACCCTGTCACTCCTTTTCAATCTCAGTTTTGTGGATAAAGTGGGATGTTAGACTAGACCGTCTCAATCAATACAGCCAATCAATGTAAACCACAGCACCATCACTGTGTATGGTGCACTGCATTCTAATGCCTGACTGATTGGAGTGTCTTTTTCATCAAACCTGGCCTAGCACTGAAATAGGTTTATGAAAAATTGTATTTAAAAAAAAATCAAATGTGTTTTCTTATGATCTCTTGATGGGTTTTGACTTAAAAAAAATAAGTTTTTCTCCACCTCTCTCTCTGTGCAGCTCCTGGTATCTGTTCTGACTTCAGCTTTAAGTGTAAGAACGAGGCGTGTGTGAACAAGGTGAACGCTGAGTGTGACCGGGTCAAAGACTGCACCGACGAATCAGACGAGGAAGGCTGCGGTAAGACAAGACAACCCAGCAGCAAGCTCTTTCATTCCTCCTCTCATTTACATCTTCACTCGCTTCCTATTCTCTGGGCATCTCTCTCTGTCTTTGTAAAAACATCCATGAGTTAGCATGTAGTTTTAGAACTCCTGTTTGATGCAAAAACCTCGACTAGCACATGAAACCAGTGGTAAACTCATCATTGTCACTCCTAACAGTGAGCTACAGAACAGCAGAGTAGTGGGGCTGGGATAACGTATGACTGGCTGCTTGTCTACAGAACACCAAACAAGCCGGAGGGCCTCCATCCAGCACTTTTTTATTTATTTGATTCTTTGGAGAACTATTGACGTCTGTGTGAATATTTTTGTGTTTTTCCTTTACTACAAGCCTCGGGGCCTGGCAGTGTTTTTTTTGATAAGCTAATATATCGGTACCTTATTATAATTCCAATGAGCCGCGCGGTTCAGCTCCAAGGCTACGGTGTCAAGTTGAAGTTATTTTCTCCTTCTTTTCTCTCTGTTCATTAATGTTCGTCTTCCTCTCCTCCATTCCGCCATACTTCCCAACAGACTGTGGCGTCCGGCCATACAAGCTTAACCGTATTGTGGGCGGGGAGAATGCGCAGCAGGGGGAGTGGCCCTGGCAGGTGAGCCTGCACTTCCAGACCCGTGGACATGTGTGTGGCGCGTCAATCATCTCCAACCGCTGGCTCCTGTCTGCCGCCCACTGCTTCAAGACCATCAGCCCTGAGTGAGGTCCACATACACAACACTGCTCTCCTTTCTCCCTTCTTCTCTGTTCCTCCTGCGTCTCTGCAGATTGTCCTTCCTATTGTTTCAAATGTCCTCCCTTCATCCCTCCCTCCGCCTCGCTTTTGTTCTCTATGCCTCTTTTTTTGGGTCTGTCTATCCCATCATGCCTGTGGGTAGTTTATGGCTTCTCTTCTCTACTGAAGCTTCTCTCCTTGACTTCTTCTTTCAAGATCTCCAGCCCTGTATGTGTACATGGCACCCCTCACACCTCTTCTGGTTTCTGATTCACAGACAGATTGTCCCATCTCTGCTTCTGAAGCCTCCATCTCCCACCTCCCTCTACTCTGCTTTCAAACATCTTTTTTTGTCCTTCTTTCCCACGCCCGGGGGTAGTTTATGGCCATTCTGCTGTCTTTCATCTACTTCACTGAGTTAACTTAGTTTGTTGGTGCCCTATTCTCGTTATTATTATTATTATTATTATTATTATTATTATTATTCATTATTCCAGAGGGCATCGTTATAGGGAACCTGTTCGTTCATTTAATACTAAGGGCTCTTCAATCTGTAAAGCTGAAGAGTTCCAGGTTCCACAATAGAAATGTAAAGGTATTGAGCCAACATGTGCAGCGTTTACCATGAATGCGTTCTCCACCAAAGTGGGAACATTGAAATGTAAAGGCAATCATGCTGTAAAGCTGAATTTCCTCTGCGGATTGAACAGAGCCCTAAGAGACGTGAGTATGATGGGTAAACGGTGCTTTACACAACACAGGAGAGTTTTGATCCACAGCACAAGGACTGAGAAATTACCCCCTGATTATACTGTTTAGAGAGATGCTTCAGGGCCACATTTGCATCAAAGCAGCTTTATAGTGTATATACTAATGTGTGTAATTATCTGGGCTCCCAGTAGGTGGAGCACTAGCCCTGCACTAGAATGTGATCCAGCACTGCTGTGTTGGGATGGATGTGGTCTTTTCCATTTAGAGCCAGCCACTGTAGGAGATGATGTAGCTGTGCACTGCAGTGGTTTCATGAACAGTAGAGATTTACAGAGCTCTGCTGCTAGCATTGGTTCCCCTCACAATCACACAGTCAGCTTGGAAGAGAAACGGCTTCCTTACAGACAACATTCTCTTATTCTGTGGAGAAGCTCTATAGGAGTAGCTCAAGCCCATATCCTATAGCAGCAGTAGGCAATCTTAGACTCAATATTACACGGCTGATTCAATCAATCGAGTCTTTATTAAAGACTAATTAGTTCCTTATTTGAATCAGGTGTGTTCCTGCTTTGGCCGGAGCAAAAGCCTGCCACCACACTGGCCCCTTTCAGATAAGACTGCCAGCCCTTGGCCATGTTGGCTGGTTAACATACCCACAATCAATTATATCTACTCCTGTACTTTGTAAAAAAACACTTTCAAGTGAAATTTCAAAGGCAGAGAGGTCAGCAGAATAACTGAATAATGGTGCCCTCTCTCCTCATCTCCTCCTCTAGAAACCACGTGGCCTCCAACTGGCAGACGTACAGTGGCATGCAGGACCAGTATAAGCAGGATACTGTTCAGAGAAGCTTGGTGAAGACCATTATCACCCACCCAGACTACAACCAGATGACCTATGACTACGACATCGCCCTGCTGGAGCTGAGCCAGCCGCTGGAGTTCACCAACACCATCCACCCCATCTGCCTACCCGCACGCTCCCACCTCTTCCCTGCTGGCATGTCCTGTTGGGTTACAGGCTGGGGCACGCTCCGCGAAGGAGGTGGGGGGTCATATAGTTACACTATTGTTTTATCGACCTAGGTCATATACAATACATATGTTGAATCATTTCAAATGCTAATGTTGCAATTGATTTTGTGCATGGGGTCAAAGTTAACATACATTTACTTATATTTTATGCTACAGAACTGGCTCATACTAGGGATGGCCATTTGAAATGTTTTTCCTGTTCGAGTACAAACATCATTATTTTTTGTACTGGAGTACTCAAATAAAATAAAGTATATTAGAATACACTACAGAAAAATATGTGCGCATTTATCTATATGCCAACAGCGTGCAAAAATTCCTAATTTATCATAACCTTTACAGATAACATGTTCTAATTGCTAAATTGCCCCATATTTCCTAGTATATTCAGTGAATAAAAAAACAAGTGCCATTTGAGAATCATTCATTGAAACATTCATGAGCTGCTCGGTTTTGGCGGAGTCACTCCCAGCTTCGCCTAGCAGTGGCACAATGTAAAAGATAAATCAAGTGCATAAGGAAATAATCTTACTGCGTTTTCTAAATGCAGATCTAAAATGATTCTTATAGTCTGATGCCGAGCAGAAATTACTATGTGCTTCAGTTGCGCTTCTTCACTCTGAGAATTCAACAACTGGCATTCTATCAGCAGACAGCACTCGGACTGATTTGTAGCTACTTTTCTCTGGTAAAATGCAAGATTTAACTTCAAACAAAACATTAGATTAAGAAATGTAGCTGGCTAAACACTAGAAATATGATGGCAATGCATCGTTTTTGCAAAAAAAAGATCTTGCCCATTTAATTGTGTGGCTGCTGGCCAAATAGCGTTGCACTTCGGTTGTCATCTGATGAAAATTAAGCTATTTCCTGATGAATGTGTTTCACAAATGTATTTTCTGTGAAGGATATAGTTGCACAACCCTGATCACTCTATTGAAGAAGAAAAAACAACATTGTTTGGAGAGCTCACAAACTACACGGTGATAATGAAGTGGTGGTTTATTTAATTATATTTACCAGTTTTATATCAACAGTTCTGATTTCTTCGTCTTGTCAGTATTGCTTGAGTGCACACAGATGTAGACTACCTGGACTTTCGACATAAAACACATGTGAAAGGGTTTCAACTCAGCCCAGGTAGTCTACATCTGTGTGCACTCAAGCAATACTGACAAGACGAAGAAATCAGAACTGTTGATATAAAACTGGTAAATATAATTAAATAAACCACCACTTCATTATCACCGTGTAGTTTGTGAGCTCTCCAAACAATGTCTCCACTACAAGAATGAGAATAGTATGTCGTATTAATACATTGAATTAACAGAAATGACCGTAACCAAACATTCTAGATTAATGGGGAAATGGCAATGATTAATGGTAGCCTACATTTACTGCTGGGGATACTTTGGCGATATAGCGGGGAATTCATAAACTTTGACAAACAATTCACCCCATGAAAACAATGATTGAGCACGAATTGGTGGGAGAGTGTACATGGGAGATGCACTCTACCGCCATTCTCTGGTTAAAGATCGATTTTTGACATCCGTTCGATTACTCATTTACTCATGCCCATCCCTAGGTCATACATTTTGAATATGCATGTTGAATACTTTCAAGATAGTTGAGCTGTGCTGGATTTGGTATGAAGGGTCATTTAGACCAGCACTACTGTTCTCAGACGGCAGACTTGGGTCAAATACTGTGCATTAGGTCAAGTATTTCCATATGCTCGAGCTGCACTTGATTTCATTTGATAGGAATGGAGCGAAGAGACAGTGGAATAGTCCAAGAAAGTGCGAATCAGCGCACCTCACATACTAATCGTTTGGCATAGTATTTGACTCAGTCAGGTGTGTTATACACCTCCTCTATGATTATATACATCTCTTTCATCCTGGCATGCTTCTCGTCCCTCATCTTGACATTCCTCGTGCTCTCTTTCTCTCCCTCTCTTCATCCCTCTCATGTCATCCCTCTCTCCTCATCTGTCTCCCATCATGGCGTCTTTCCCTTCATCGCTATGGCATCCTTCTCTTCCCTTCATCCCTCTCTCCTCCTGACATCCCTCTTCCCTCACATCCTCCCTATTCATTCTCAACCCTCACCTCTCCTGTTCATGACATCCCTCTTTCTCTTCATCTCTCATGACGTCCCTTTCTTCTGTCACCCCGTTCCCAATGCTTCTCCCTCATCTTCCATCCTGATATGTTCCTCATCTCTCATGTCATTCCTCTTGTTCCCTACATCTTTTTTTCTGTCATCCCTCTCTTCCATTAAACCTTCCTCCACATCCATATTTCATACCAGACCTTCTCCCTCGTTCTGCCTCTTTCTCTTGAGGGATCTCCTGTTCATTAGCCAACACAAAGCCAACTCATTAGCACCTGGGTTGTAGCTAGTGGACATGAATGTTATCTCCTGCTAGTTATAACCACGTGTCCTCTCTTTCTCGTGGCGGTCAGGTGCCATAGCACGGCTGCTGCAGAAGGCGGAGGTGAAGATCATTAACGACACAGTGTGTAACGTGGTCACCGAGGGTCAGGTCACATCCAGGATGCTTTGCTCCGGCTTCCTGTCCGGAGGAGTCGACGCCTGTCAGGTGGGAGGGATACGCACGGCAGGCTACATTATCACCACACACACACACACACACACACACACACACACACACACACAATACAAACACATGCAATTATAAACAGAAACATGTGGCATACACCTGCAACTTAAAACCCACTTAAATAAATTTCCTTTGTGCCGAATGTAATGTCTCTGTCCTCTGTTTAGGGAGACTCGGGGGGTCCCCTGGTGTGCTTTGAAGAAAGTGGGATGTGGTTCCAGGCAGGCATCGTGAGCTGGGGCGAGGGCTGCGCTCGTCGGAACAAGCCCGGCGTCTACTCGCGCGTCACCAAGCTGAGAGATTGGATCCGCAAGAACACAGGGCTTTGATGATGAGAGGATATGGGGAAGGGGGGCCAGAGGGTAGACAGTTTGAGGGTCTGACAGGATAAGACAAAAAATAAGGAAAATGGCACATTGCGTCTGATTGAGGACGAGTCCCCCCATGATGACCAGAGCTATCCATCCATCTAGCGAGCCTCAACCAGCTTCCGACACCCACTGAGGGCCTGCATGGGGCTAGCTACTGCTCAGACGAATGATTTCAAATGGGTTTGGGATTAGTTTTTTTTAATGTTTTTATGCTGTACTGATGCAACCCTGGTTCCCAAAGGCTCTGAGAAGCAGCAAGACTCCTGCACCTCCATCAATCATGTCATGTTCCACTGGTTTGATTAATATTCTCCCAGTGTAAATAATGGAAGATGTATATTTTGAGGACACACTTTGTTTTTGGTGGTATTTGCCAAGTCTCCCCCATTGCTATGATGTGAGATCACATCTTCTGTTGGGCAGACCGACATGCCAAAAGAACTGAGGGAATCAGAAATAGAATAGATATAAAAGAAAGATATATTTTAGAGTATAGTTTTTTTACAATGTATGTCTTTACCAGCTGTTTTCACCTGCCAATTTTCACTTAAAGTGCCTTGACAAGAACATGGAATGTTTTACAAGTGAGTGTGATATTAGTAATGCAGAGATGCATGGAATCTTGAGTTCTAACAAAGATTGTCTATTGCAGTGCCTTCAGAATCAATTCATACCCCTTGATTTATTTCACATTTTGTTACAGCCTGAATTACAAATTGATTAAATATAAACAAAAATCACCCATCTACACACAATACCCCATAATGACAAAGTGAAAACCTATTTTTAGAAATGTTTGTACAGAAATATCTCATTTACATATGTATTTACACCCCTGAGTAAATTCATGTTATAATCACCTTCGGCAGAGATTACAGCTGCGAGTCTTTCTTGGTAAGTCCCTATGAGTTTTCCATACCTGGATTGCACAATATTTTTTTCAAAATTCTTCAAGCTCTGTCAAGTTGGTTGTTGATCATTACTAGACAACCATTTTCAAGTCTTGCCATAGGTTTTCAAGCTAATTTTCATTTGAAACTGTCACTAAGCCACTTAGGAATATTCAATGTCGTCTTGGTAAGCAACTCCAGTGTATATTTGGCCTTGTGTTTTAGGTTATTGTCCTGCTGAAAGGTGAATTTGTCTCCCAGTGTCTGTTGGAAAGCAGACTAAAGCAGGTTTTCCTCTAGGATTTTGATTGTGCTTAGCTCTATTCCATTTTGTTTTTCTCCCCCAGAAAAACTCCCTAGCCAATGACGAGTGTAACCAATGTGAAATGGCTAGCTTGTTAGCAGGGTGCTCACTAATAGCGTTTCAATCAGTGACGTCACTCGCTCAGACCTTGAAGTAGTTGTTCCACTTGCTTTGCAAGGGCTGCGGCTTTTGTGGAGTGATGGTTAACGATGCTTCGAGGGTGGCTGTTGTCAATGTGTGCAGAGGGTCCCTGGTTCGAGCCCAGGTAGGGGCGAGGAGAGAGATGGAAGCTAAACTGTTACACGAGCATACCCATAACATGATGCAGTCACCACGATGCTTGAAAATATGAAGTGTTACCCAGTGTTGGATTTGTCCCAAACATAACTCTTTGTATTCAGGATATACATTTCATTTCTTTGCCATTTTTTAAAAGTTTTACATTGGTGCCTTATTGCAAACAGGATGCATGTTTTCCAATATTTGTATTCTGTACAGGCTTTCTTTTTTTCAGTCTGTCATTTAGGTTAGTAGTGTGGACTAACTACAATGTTGGTGATCCATCCTCAGTTTTCTCCTATCACAGCCATTAAACTCTGTAAATGTTTTAAAGTCACCATTGGCCTCATGGTGAAATTCCTGAGCGGTTTCCTTCCTCTCTGGCAACTGAGTTAGGAAGGACGCCTGTATCTTTGTAGTGACTGGGGGTATTGATACACCATCCAAAGTGTAATGACTAACGTCACCATGCTCAAAGGGATATTCAATGTCTGCTTTAAAAAAATATATGTTCTACTCATCTACCCAATAGGTGCCCCTCTGCGAGGCATTGGAAAACCTCCCTAGTCTTTGTGGTTGAATTTTTGTTTAAAATTCACTGCTCGACTGAGGTTACAATTGTTTGTATGTGTGGGGTACAGAGATGAGGTAGTCATTCAAATATCATGTTAAACTCTATTATTGCACACAGAGTGAATCCATGCAATTTGTGACTTAAACACATTTTTATTTGTGAACATTGAGGTTTGCTATAACAAAAGGTTTGAATACTTATTGGCTATCGACATTTCACCTTTTCATTTCTAAAAACATAATCCCACTTTATTATGGGATATTGTGTGTAGGCTAGTGACACAATCTCAATTTAATACATTTTAAATTCAGAATGTAATACAACAAAATGTGGAAAATGTCAAGGGGTATGAATACTTTCTGGAGCTACTGACAAGATATCCGAGTGATCGCTCTAACAATGGAAATACATGTCCTCAAAGATGGAAGGCAGGTGGTAGGAGATGCTGCGGCCATTTCCCTCACATTAGTATTCTAGGAGAACTCCATATACAGGCTAGCTAAAACGGTCTCCATTTGCCAGTTGAGCTGAGGGTGATGTGGGTCTTCACTCCCCTACGCACGGCAGCTCAAGAAAATCAATTGGGTTTAGCTGTTTGCACGGAGCAACACAATGAGTTCTTCTCACCCCTCTCAAACAGTGGACTTTTTATTGGACAATCTTGGTCCTGTTTTTAACTGTTCAGATTCTTCATTGGTTTTCTTTCACTCTATTTTGGCTTGTGTTTGTATTTGTACATTTACTGTGACTTAAACCTAAAGATCTCCATTGTTTGTAAATGTTAGAAGTGCTGAAAATATTTTAATTGTTATAGGTTGAAGATAATGTTGGGCTATTTTTTTCTCTGGTCCCTAACATTGGCATAATGCTGGGTAATATGAAGTGTTTAGAGGTCTATTTTTCAGAACATGGGTTGAAGGGGCCAAAAGTGACTTTATAAATAATAAATGTGAGCTGTTACTGTGTGTAGTTAATAAAAGGTAACATTTTATATTGGATTGTGGACACATTCCTTTTCTACTGTTCAATTTTGTTTGTATGCCTTGTTTTTATATAAAAGATTTATGAATCCTACACAATAAACATACTTTACCTGAATCTTCTGCATGTCAATTACCTCAATTTGTCATTGACTGACTCGTGTCTCTATAATAGCTATTCTATAGTAAGTATTATGAGTCTATTGTGGGGCCATGTCCCTTTACACGGCAGCCTGTTGTGAATGTGGAGCTCTCATAGCACTCATCTCCTCCCTGCCGTGACTAGCATGTCTACCTGGAGACGAGATGTAACGAGACCGAGGTGACAAGACAAGCTGATATTGTCACATTATACCTAGCTTTGTCACAGCAATATCCTGTTACCAGGGGAGCTGGGCATGTGGGTGTAGGGAGGTGGATACACAGACAGTAGGAGATCTACAATCACATCTGTCTTCATTAAAAGCTACACTCCACCACGGGAATAGGAGAATCAACATAGACAGCGCTGCTAATTTATGTATTCATCAACTTCGGTACATAAGCAGCTTTGTTTGTACCTGTTCCCCCATGACATACACACACAACATACTCACTGCGTCTCCTCACCGTGCCAACGTACAGTACAGTACTCAAACCATGCTGGTCTTTATCTGAAATGGTTTTATTTAAATATAAATATGTATACAAAGTTACAAGCAACAATAGCTCATTTTTAGCAAATAAAATCCTTAATACATTATTAAAAAAACTAAATGAACCAAACCAACAAATGGCAATTAGTTGTGTTCCCAAAAAGCATTGTTCATCTTTCTGCATTCAGTGATTGATGAACAACGGAACAGAAAGAGAAAAATTGTGGACCCAAATAAAATCAATCAAGATATAGATTTATGTATATATAATATAAAGATACTTTACAGTAAAGCAGCTTACAAGCTGTACATTAAGGCTTATATAAAATATAAAAATAAAGACGAGCGATGATTTTTGTTTTAAATCACTTGGTTCACTTAGTGACATTTGTTCTCCAATTGGGCCGACTGACCAGTAGCGCGGCTCGCGACCCAAAATGGCAGTACAGGGTTCCAGTAGTGTCCAGAACCGGAATGCAACTGAGCCAGGTGCAGTAAGCAGTCTCTCAAACAAGCATAATGGACATGGAAAAGAAATGCTGAAGAGTTTCACTAGACACATCATCTGCATGCAACAGAGAAAGAATGGGGCTTCTTCACCCATTTGAACAGTTGATCTAGTCAGTATTTCAGGGTAGTACTGTGTTTTTGTAAACATATTGAAGCTACTTGATTGTGTCATAAAGACTGGAGTGTGGATGGTGTCTGAAGAGGGACAGTTTCACAAGTAGAACCCATCTTAGTCTGTTGAGACTGCACCTTGAGCTTATTCAAGTTCAAGATTGCCACCATTTTACAAACCCCATTCTTTGATTGTTCTGGAAATAGTCTCCATTTAACAATCTGGCAAACACAGAAGTAATACAGTACCCAGAGGAATTCATCTCTATCCCTAACTCTTTCAATACACTGCTATATACTGTAGCTCACCATCTTTGGGTTTTTCAATTTCCTTTTATTGTCCTCCAGGGTAGAACAATAACGCAGAGGCTGTCTATCTATTAGGTAAAGGCCAGGATACACATTTTCTCCATACCTCACTCTGCTTTCACTCCCAAATAACCCACACCCAAGCCAAACTTATTGTTATGCCAAACGGTTTATGGCTGCCACTGTGGAGCTCAGGCTTCTTTAAATGGATAGAGAGACACGAATGTGCTTACAACTCCTTTCACATGCTGACAAACACCAAATGACTACAATGTGTTGACTCTTTTTTTAAATGAAGATATCTGTATTTTTTATTTGTTCATAGTCTGTTACAAGTTCTATTTATCTGAGCAGTCTGTTCTTTTTGAGAAATGTTAGCTAGGCTCCAGAATCCAGTTAGTTTAGGCCACCCAAAGTCATGAGATGCTCCTGTCTGGTGATTTCCAGTTTGCCTTCCTCCCATCCCCTCACTGGTAAAACAAAACCAGTGCCATGACAGAATAGCAGGCTCATCTCTGAAGTAGCAGACACTGTAGTAGATGATTTATTGATGGGGAATGACTCCATTGGGACTCCATTGGGACCATTCAATCCCAGAATGACAACTGAATAACAAATAAGGAAGGCAATCCCTGTCACCTACATCTCCTTCCAAAACGTGTCCAGGAGAAGGACCAGCCATCCAGTCCTCTCTCCTGTTAGTCTGGCCACACTTCCTATAGAGATGACCAATGCTTCCCCTTTACATGGCCCTCCGCGCTCCACCCCCTGTTCCGCTGTCCAATCAGACGTGAGTCTGCATGCGTTGTGACGGCCGTCCGTAGTCGGACTGCTGGGAGGAGACCTGTGATGATGCATATGAGAAACGGGAGGAGCTAGACACCTTGCTGGCCTGGTCCGATTGATCGTATGCGTCCACCTTCTCGTAGGAGGCGGGCTTGACGTAGCTGGTGAAGGCTCGTCCGTATGTGGCGGCGGTGGGCAGGTAGGCAGAGCCGCTATAGACGGGGTCGGTGGGGTAGATGGCTCCGGGCTGGGCTGCCGCTGCCTGCTGCTGCTCATAGGTGGAGCGGGCCCCTGTGGTGGTGGCGTAGCGGTGGGAGAAGTCGTAGATGCGGGGCTGTGTGGCTGCCACCACTGTGTGCTGGCCGAACAGCGGGCTGGGGGAGGGCAGCTGGGATGGCGTGTAGACAGGACGGGGGTTGGGCACGTAATCTGAGAAACCACTGCGGATCACCCGGTCCTCGTGAGCATGCACGTTGTAGTAGCCGTTAGTGGGGTCCTGAGGGGAGAGGAAATAACAACCGGGTGTTAAGTTGTTCAACCGCTTTTAAAGATACAGTGTGTATATAGAGATTTCAGACTTTTTCAAAACCCCCAGCAAAACAGCATATGCAACAAATGCTCAACGAATGATTGCAATTTTTCCCATGCATGTATATTGTATAAACATTGTATAAGTGAGTGTTTCTCCTTACGGTTTTTACCTTGATGTCGGACCTCTCGTCCTCATCCTCCTCCAGCAGGTCACTGTGTTCCGTCCGGGACGTCCCAGGAGACTCACTGCTGTTGGGGGCCTGAGGGGGAAACAACAGGCCCTACAATTACAAAGGTGGAACATCTTAGACTCAGACGAACATGAGCACAACAAAATGACTGTACTGTGTATCATCACATCATCACAGTAAAATACATTATATATATCTGTTATATAAAGATGAAAAGGTACTTGAAAACCTACTGAAAGTGATTGAACGGAGGCATTTACCATGGGCTCCTTGACATCCTCCTCATCATCGTTGCCACGGGTAGCGTTGTGGTCACTGTGCACAATCTGAACTCTGATGTCACTCTTTGAGAGGCGTGTGCACTTTTTACCTGTAAAGATTCAAAAGAGACAGGTGATTTAGAAACGATTCTAAAACTGTTTTTCCTGCCTGTTGCCTTTATAGAAAATGATTTGATTGTGCTCCTTTCATGAAGTCTAAACTAACCATGCATCACTAAGATTTGGGGTCAATTCTATTTCAATTCAGTCAGTTCACATTGATTGAAAAATATTGAGTGAATAGTCATTTACTGACTGTCAATTAATTTCCTTGAATAGGGTGAATTGACATGGAATGTAGCCCAACCCCGGCATGGCCCATATCTGACCTTCGACCTCACCTTTCCCGGTGTGCCTGCAGCAGAGAGAGACCAGGGTGACGACACAGATGAGCAGGACACACCCTCCGCCCACCGCCGCCCCAATGATGATCAGCATGGGCAGGGCCTCTGTGAGGAGAGAGAGAGAGAGGAAAAGAGAGAAGTGTCAGAATCTTGCTACTGATCAGAGAGAGACAGTGAAGGAGGCAGAACCAGATCCAGTCTCCTCTCCTCTTCTAACGCCACTCTACTCATTCCCCCCCAAATAATCTCTGCCAACGCCTGCTCCTATATAAATTCATCTGCAGTAAGCCTTATGGTCCCTCAGAAACACTCACGCACGCATACTCACGCACGCACACGCACGCACGC
Source organism: Salvelinus fontinalis (assembly GCF_029448725.1). NCBI lineage: Eukaryota > Metazoa > Chordata > Actinopteri > Salmoniformes > Salmonidae > Salvelinus > Salvelinus fontinalis. The sequence continues at coordinate 12,882,124 of NC_074702.1, forward strand.
ACACGCACACGAACACGCACACACACACACACACACACACACACACACACACACACACACACACACACACACACACACACACACACACACACACACACACACACACACACACACACACACACACACACTTAGAGCCCCCTGCGTCCCCACAGCCCCGGCTATTGTGTCTAATCTCTCTGGAAGAAGGGTAACAAGGCCTGACATGCAATGAAGCAATAGACAGTAATCTAATTAGAGATTCCAGGAGAGAGATACGGCGCACCACTCAACTCTCCCGAGACCCCGGCTGAGCTGCCTTGATGGAAATTGCTGGCGAGGACCTTATTTTTGGTGTCTACTGCAACAAAGGCCTTCCTTCCTTACCTCCGCCAACTCCAGTGTGCAGAGTGTGTGTGTGCATGTATGTGTGTATGAGTAAGTATATTGTCATTTAAGTAAATTTGAAGAGGGCGGCTCTCACACACTTAGAGAGAGAGGGAGCTAAGGGACCGCCGGAGGCTCGGCCCCGGGACACCTGTGCCCTGATCTAATTGACTTTAGTCCCCGATCGATATCTATGTTATATGGCCCAATGTATTCATTAAGGCCCACCATCTGCTGATTGAATTATATTGATTAAAATAGTATAATTAAGATAAGCACTCAATTGGAGTTCTGCTATGACCTCATCTAACCCCTCTCTCTTCCCAGCACCGTCTCTCCACAGTGCTCGTCTTAGTGAGATTGGTCATTCTGATCATAGATAATAAGGACCCCTGTCCAGTTCCTACCCGTACCTTGCTCCTTGAGGGTGACCAGCGCGGTGCCTGTGCCGAAGCGGTTCCATGCGGTGCAGTTGTAGCGGAGCTGGAAGTCCTGGGCCAGGGTCTCAGACAGGACCAGGGAGGACAGGACCCCGTGGTCGCTGGTCACCGTCTGGACAGAGAAACGACCGGTGGAACCCGAGGAGAGGGTCACATCTCCAAATGTCCACACCTAGTGATAAAGATGGGAGATGAACAACAGGTGAGTGGCTGGCAGCGCTGTCAGAGCTCAGTTCAACCACTACTTCCCATGCTTAGATCAATCACAGGTACCCTCTAACCAACCACCCTCCCTCCTTCTCTCTTTCCTTCTCTCTATTTTCCTCCCTCTCCATTCACCTGGCTGACATTGCTAAGGGCCGTAGGTCTAAATTGCCTCCTACGTCTTGACCTGGAGGTAAGCCCTGTCAGCCTCTAAGCCCTGCCAGACCTGTGAGGCTGTGTAAGATGCTCCTGTCGGTGCTGAAGCTTCTCTCCTGCTGCTAGGTAAGGTCTACGGGGTGCCTGCCTCTCACTCCCCCTCAGACCCTAATTATCCTCTGTCAGAGCTGCCCACGCACCCAGAGTCACCTGACGGGGTCAGCCCACCGAGGCCTGATGGATGCAGCGCTAATTGAGCCGTGCGGTTTGCTGCAGCCTGCAAGAGGGCCGGCCCCCTTTCTAGTTACCTTTCTGTTCTCTCTCCCTCTCTCTCATCCCCATTGAGTGGTGAAGGGATGATGTGTGTGTGTGTAGATGGGGGATTCAGTGTGTATTAAATGTGCACACACTTGTGTGCGTGAGCACATGTACGCACGCACGCACACACACACACACACACACACACACACACACACACACACACACACACACACACACACACACACACACACACACACACACACACACACACACACACACACACACACACACACACACACACACACACATCATTGAAACAGGAAAGACAGGAAAAGACAAGAGGCTCACTTACAATCTTGTCAGGCGGGGGGCTGTTTCCCACCAGGCACTCTAGCTTGCCCTTGGAGTGCTTGACAGCGTGCTGTGTGGCGTCCGCTGTAATGATAGGTGGGCCTGGAGAGAGAGAGAGAGAGAGAGAGAGAGAAAGTGTTTGTGTGAGAGAGACATGGGGGAGAGAAAGAGGGAGATTTTGAGACATATTAAACACAGATGCATTGTCAGATGGTTGACACATATTATGCTTGAGTAAACATTCTGCATAGATAATACCAAACGTGCATCTTTAATATTCTACATCTAAAAGTCAACAAAAAACACAATGTTGAAAGTGGTATTGAATTAGCCCTATTTTCAGACTATTGAGACTAATATGAGACTTACCGTTGACAGTGAGCGTGACGTCCCTCTCAGCCACACCGATGCGGGGGACGATGGCCTTGCAGGTATACGTCCCAGCATCCTCCTGGGTGACAGCCTTCAGCTGCAGGGTGTTGCCATTACTGAGCACCTGGAGAGGGAGAGGAGAGGTGGGAGGGAGAAGAGGGGAGGGAGGGAGAGGAGGGGAGGGAGATGGGAAAAGAAAGAGAGAGGGTGGACAGGAGGGATAAGAGGAGAGGGAGGGGAGAGAATGAGTGTCTCTTTAGCAGCAGTTCATTGGGGCAGTTGTTGCAGCAGAATGGATGGGGCAGAACGGACAGTCTCTCCGTAGCACCTACACTCTGTTTCAGTTTAATTTCATGGTGGTGACAACACTGTGGCTTTAATCACAGACTACAGCTACAGCCAGGCACCTCTGTAGTGACCATGCTGCTGTGGAGATTGTCCTAATTAAACGTTGCCAGCAGAGCATAACGTTATCATGGTGTGAGTGGGCCGTAGCCTTTAGAGGCTGCTACAGTTCGCTCTACACTTGCGCACTCGTTAGCTCATTGATCCCACCATTCCATCAAGCTGTGATTAATCCATTTACTCTCCCTCTACCCCCCTCCTCCTCTCCCTCCCTCCGTCCTTTCACTCCCACTCCACATTTTGTATTCAACCACAATTATAGAGTAACCTAATGAATCCATTACTGGTAGCTGTGTGAGGCGTGGTGGATGCGGTGTGTGTGGATTAGAGAGCACCTCCTGTTCTTTTCTTCCGGAGAGCGTTGGTTCACTCTGGGAGATGGAGATGACAGCATGGCTTTTACAGCATCTCCTGCTGGCCTGCAGCTCTCTTCTCCTTAGCGGTGGCGTTTTTAGCAAAAGCTGCCTCTGAAATCCGATGAAACACCGGGAGAGAGGCTCCCTGGAGATAGCGCTGATAGTGTTGCCTGGGGTGGGGTGGGAGACCTTGAACCAGGATGACGCAAACTAAAGGTGGAACTGGGCTGTTTGTAAGCTACCTCACATAATCCTCCCTAGATGTTCTTTGTGCTGTGTCTTGGTCTGGGTTGAGGAGCGGTTTGAGAAGCTGTTCTCGGAGTGGGATGTGAAATGTGTCGGCTGGTTTTTAACTAGTGTGTCTCAACTGTGGATGTGATTGATTTAGTGGTCACGTTGTTATGACAGAGTGTCACCTCCCCTGCTGTCAGCAGTGTGAGAACCTGACAGTCATCACACACACTGCCTCTGAAGGTTTAGCTCTGATGTCTGAGGGCTTTCTCTCATTACACACTCACGTCCGACACACACACACACACACACACACACACACACACACACACACACACACACACACACACACACACACACACACACACACACACACACACACACACACACACACACACACACACACACACACACACACACACACACACACACACACACACACACACACACATGCACACACACACACATGCACACAAACACGCACACACAGTATAAGTATTGATTGAGCTACTTGTCTTACCACGCTTGAGCCCTGTTTTGTCCAGGCCAGGGTAAGGGGAGGGTTGCCTGTCCAGGTGCAGGTGAAGGCAGCGTCCATCCCAATGTCCACGTTCATGGGCTTGGGCTCCGACAGCAGCCTGGGACCAACTGCAGAGGAGCCCAGGACACCATCAGAACTAATACAGCCCTTATTCACCGTTCAATTCATTATGACTTTATCATATCCCCTAAGGCATTTACAAAGCACATTACACAGTATCCTCCAGAGACACAATAACTCTTGTGACGAGGGTGAACATGTGTTCACAGACACACTATTCGGATTACACTATAGGCTACTAGTACTATGATACACTGATGTGCTCCACTCACATTGTACATCCACCAGGGTGCTGACATTGGTGCTGCCCACTGAGTTGGACACCTCACATGAGACAGGGTCTGTGAAGTACGAGTGGTCTACCGTCACCTCCAGGCTGTCCCCGTTCGCCTCCGAGATGGGGACTCCTCCCTTGGACCACCTGGACCACCAGATCATCGCATCACATAGGGTTAGAAGGTCAATTTACCACATCACATAGGGTTAGAAGGTCAATTTACCACATCACATAGGGTTAGAAGGTCAATTTACCACATCACATAGGGTTAGAAGGTCAATTAACCACATCACATAGGGTTAGAAGGTCAATTTACCACATCGCATAGGGTTAGAAGGTCAATTAACCACATCACCTAGGGTTAGAAGGTCAATTTACCACATCACATAGGGTTAGAAGGTCAATTTACCATATCACATATGGTTAGAAGGTCAATTTACCACATCACATAGGGTTAGAAGGTGAATTTACCACATCACATAGGGTTAGAAGGTCAATTTACATATCACATAGGGTTAGAAGGTCAATTTACCACATCACATAGGGTTAGAAGGTCAATTTACATATCACATAGGGTTAGAAGGTCAATTTACCAGATCACATAGGGTTAGAAGGTCAATGTACCACATCACATAGGGTTAGAAGGTCAATTCACCACATCACATCGGGTTAGAAGATCAATTTACCACATCACATTGGGTTAGAAGGTCAATTTACCAGATTACATCGGGTTAGAAGGTCAATTTACCACATCACATCGGGTTAGAAGATCAATTTACCATATCACATAGAGTTAGAAGGTCAATTTACCAGATCACATAGGGTTAGAAGGTCAATTTACCAGATTACATCGGGTTAGAAGGTCAATTTACCACATCACATCGGGTTAGAAGGTCAATTTACCACATCACATTGGGTTAGAAGGTCAATTTACCAGCTCACATCGGGTTAGAAGGTCAATTACCACATCACATTGGGTTACAAGATCACTTTGGTTTACCAGAACATATTGGGTTACCAGGTCGCTTTGGGTCACTAGATCATTTTGAGTTACATGTGCGTTAATAATGATCAAGTCCAAACTGGACCAACTAAAAGGCTAATAGTTCCATAATAATGCAGTACACACTGACTCCATGAAAGAAATGAACCCAACAAAGTGTAGGTTGAGGTGCTGTTTTTTACCTGTATCCTGTGATCTCAGGGTTGGCAGAGGCAGAGCAGATGAACAGAACCTTGGCTCCCTCCATGACAGTCTGGGGCTGGACGGACAGGGTCACTGATGGAGGGTCTGCAGGATGGAGGGGAGCACACAACATTACTGAGAGGTGAACATAGTATGTGTCATATCTATCACTATGGAGGATTCTACAGTATATGAAGGCTGAATATGTGTCAGTCAAGGGAGAAGGAACAGGTCAACAGTACTAAAGGAAGCTCTGTGAGCACTGGAGGTATGTGTCACTGAGCTAGGACCTATATGAAGGGGTGTGTGTTTGTCATAGAGAGGTTAGTGTATGAATCATTGAAGGGTGAGCGAGTGCATGTGCAGGCAGGCAGAACTAACCACTCTTCCATTAACTCTAAAGTGGTGCTGGGTGAAATGTATTTGTTCAACCAAAGCCCTCAACTAATGCCTAAAGTACATAAATAAATAAATTATAGATGATATATGTGTATAGTCTACTACCTCGCCGTTATTGGCAGTATATTTGTATACACGTTACCTATTGGACTATGTCCCAATATCCACACTAGCATACTAGTATCCACAATAGCATACTAGTGTCCATGGACAATACATCAGTATATATTAAGTAGTATTCAAGTCTGAGTGTATCCCCATCACTGGGGCGAGAACACTAAGGAGTGACTGTAGGGGACACTAAGTGCCACTGAGGACACTCACGCTGGACGTTGATGGTGACGGAGGTCTGGAGTCCGGCGGGGGCGGCAGGGTTGAGGACGCGGCAGGTGTAGGTACGGCCAGAGTCCTTGTCCTCCGGCACCACAGGAAGCATACTGACAGCCAGTTCCCTCTTCCCATCCTCCATCCGCGTCTAGGAGAGACAGACCAGAGACATGGAGATAAGACATCTACGATGTTTACTGTACATCTCAATGGTCAAGACAGACAAGAGACAGCTGTTAAACATGCAGAGGGAGTTATGAGTCCTTATTTCACCTCTTGGGCTAGATCCATGAATTAATATATGTTGGTCCCTAAAGAGACAAAACGGTTTAAGTAGGGAAGTAAGGTATAGAATAGGTATAAGCTCATAGTAAGGCCCTGCTGAGTCTTCCCCCTCTGGGTGTCTGTGTGACACTGCGGGACCTATCTTTCTGACGTGTGAGGCATTCAAATTGCCATCCAGTCCATTGGCATGGCGGTTAAATCATATATTTTATGATGCGCCTGGGGATATTGTGCTGTTCCCACATTTCTGAGAGTGCTCCCAGTCAGCGCTCCTTGTTTGTCATCATCTTTGAGATCTATTTATTGCTCACAGGAATCAATACGTCTAAGTGAGGAAAGGGGTAGATTCTGGAGATATCGCCCGTCGCTTTTGAAGCACACACAAAGAAACGCACGCTCGCACGCACGCACGCACGCACACACACAGACACACACACACACACACACACACACACACACACACACACACACACACACACACACACACACACACACACACACACACACACACACACACACACACACACACACACACACACACACACACACACACACACACACACACACACAGGGCTGTCAGACAGTGTGCAGTAATGGCAGAGGTGGCTGTGTCTGTATTTCTGGGCTGTAGCCGTGAGGAGGGGGGGCCGGGGGAGGGTTGTCTCACAGGCAGCTCTGGAAAAGGGCAAGGGCAGAGCACAGCCCATTCCCTGGATGGACGGACAAACAGACAGCTGAATCAATGGACCAGGCCGTTCACTTCCTCAGCCAGACACACAAAAAGCATTTTTACGCTAGATCGAGTCGCATCACTCCCTGTCACCACCTCTCACTCTGCCCCAAGCCACCTCTCCCCCTCTCTACCTCCCCCTCACCTACTCTAGCCCTCCCTCTCTCTAAAAGCACCCGTTTTCTTTCTTTCTTTCTTTCAGTGAACTGTATTTCAGTATCTCCCACCCTCCTTTCTTTTACTCCCACTTTCTCTCTCCCTATCTTTTTCTCTCCCCTCCTGCCCCCTCCTTTTCTCCACTGCTGGCTCTAGTCTCCTTAAATGTGTCGTTTAGCGTATTTTAGCGTGGTCAGAGAGCATGACAAATGTGACTCTTTCCCGACTGCGGCTGGTTCACGCTCTGGCGCATCCCCCCATTGTGTTTCGGCATTGTTGTGGGTGATTTCTCCTCGGCAGAATTTCTACTGTATCAAACGCTCATGCCTGTCTGAGCTTTGGCATGCTCCAGTTATGCTGTAGTGTCGATGCATTAGAGTGCGAGGGGAGGGGGAGTAGGGGAGAGAGGAGGGGGGTTCAGGTATGAGTGAAAAAGGGGAGGGGGACTGCAGAGGGGGAGGTAGGGAGAGAAAGTCCTGAGAGAGAAAGAGAGAGAAATGGAAAAGAAAATGAAGAATATAGAGAGAAAACAGAGAAAAGGAAGAGTCTGCTTCTGTATTCTGCCCTGAGAGAAAGTTGCTGCATTTTGAGTAGCTGCTGTACCCTGCCATAGTCTGCTTAGCTGGGCTCTGCTGTACCCTGCCATAGCCTGCTTAGCTGGGCTCTGCTGTACCCTGCCATAGTCTGCTTAGCTGGGCTCTGCTGTACCCTGCCATAGTCTGCTTAGCTGGGCTCTGCTGTACCCTGCCATAGCCTGCTTAGCTGGGCTCTGCTGTACCCTGCCATAGCCTGCTTAGCTGGGCTCTGCTGTACCCTGCCATAGCCTGCTTAGCTGGGCTCTGCTGTACCCTGCCATAGTCTGCTTAGCTGGGCTCTGCTGTACCCTGCCATAGCCTGCTTAGCTGGGCTCTGCTGTACCCTGCCATAGCCTGCTTAGCTGGACTCTTGTAATGGCAGCCTTCCCTCTCTTCACTAGAAGAGGGGGTGAAACAGGGATCGGACCAACACGCAGCGTAGCCAGTGCTCAACATGTTTAATTAAACAAAAACAGTGAACACTTACAACGAACAAAATAACAAAGTGTGGCGAACCGAAACAGTCCTATCTGGTGCAGAACACAAACACAGAGACAGGAAACAACCACCCACAATCCCCAACACAAAACAAGCCACCTATATATGATTCTCAATCAGGGACAACAATTGACAGCTGCCTCTGATTGAGAACCATATTAGGCTGGACACAGAAACAGACGAACTAGACACACAACATAGAATTCCCACCCAGCTCACGTCCTGACCAACACTAAACAAGCAAAACTGTCACGTTCCTGACCTGTTTTTCCTTTTTCTTGTATTTATTTGGTTGGTCAGGGCGTGAGTTGGGGTGGGTTGTCCATGTGTTATTTTTCTATGTCGGGTTGTTTGTGTTCGGCCGGGTATGATTCTCAATCAGAGGCAGCTGTAAATCGTTGTCCCTGATTGAGAATCATACTTAGGCAGCCTGGGATTCACGTGTGTTTGTGGGTGGTTGTATCTCGTGTCTGTATTCGTGCCACACGGGACTGTTTGTCGGTTCGTTTCTCTTTTGTCATTTTGTTTCGTTAGTGTTCCGTTTATTTTGTTAATAAATAATCATGGACACAAACCACTCCGCATATTGGTCTGATCCTTCTCGCCTCTCTTCCTCGTCCGAGGAGGAGGATTACGACGACCGTTACAAAAACACATGAGAACTCTGGTCAGGACGTTACAGCTCTGCTGTACCCTGCCATAGCCTGCTTAGCTGGGCTCTGCTGTACCCTGCCATAGCCTGCTTAGCTGGGCTCTGCTGTACCCTGCCATAGCCTGCTTAGATGAGCTCTGCTGTACCCTGCCATAGCCTGCTTAGCTGGGCTCTGCTGTACCTTGCCATAGCCTGCTTAGCTGGGCTCTGCTGTACCCTGCCATAGCCTGCTTAGCTGGGCTCTGCTGTACCCTGCCATAGCCTGCTTAGATGAGCTCTGCTGTACCATGCCATAGCCTGCTTATATGGGCTCTGCTGTACTCTGCTGAGCTGTGCTGGTGTTGTGTGGGTGTTAGTGGATCCTGATGAGGTTGGGCATGGCCCTGCTCTCTCTAACCTGCCCTGGCCCGACCTGTTATCTGATTGTGCTGTAGTCTTTCTGCACCTTAGAGTATATGGCCGTGTCCATGACCTCTCCGTCTCTGTACCAGGTGATCTCGGCGGCAGGCTTGGCCCCCGAGGCGCGGCAGGTGAGGTTGTAGGGTGTGTGGGCCTTCACACGTATGATAGGACCCCCCTCCACCACCGGGTCTGTGGGGGGAACTACAGGGAGAGAAGGAGGAAACACAACACATTCATGTTAGAGGAGAGAAACAACCCACCAAACTGAAAGCTCCTTTTATAGTACAAAGCTTCTGAATGAGAGGAACATCTAGTGAGATTAATGTGATGTGTTAACGCTGCATCAATTCATCCACTGCACACAGAGAAAACAATATCCTTTCATCATCGTGTTGGTTCACGAGGTGTGTTTCTACTTTGTAGACTGGAATGGAAACCGACAACATTTGGCTTTGAGAAGAAAAAAAGAGAAGAGCCATTTCATTTTCCGTCTTAACATTGAGACTGGCATTAATACTTTCTTTTACTCCCACTGTTGCCCAGTGATGTTTCATCTGAATTGCTTATTTGTTCATTTATTTGCATGGTTTCGCACACGCTGCCACCTCTGATGAAGGCGTCTATCTCCCCAGGCAATAACGGCAGGCGTAAACAGCAGCGGGCCTGCGCCCCGGTCTATCTCTCTCTCTTGCTCCCTCCGCTGAACCAATTTCTGTGTGTGTATCTGAATTGTCAGAGGTCCTTCCGCCACCGCGGCCCGGACACTAATGGAATCCGAGTGCTAGGTGATTTTAATTTCCATGCCGACTCCCTTGGCTGCTCTCCCGCCGTTGACTCCTTTGAATGTGCCGGATTGCTTTGGTCTCATCTGGCTGCATTGATTTCCCCACACTCACCACATTCACACACACACACACACACACACACACACACACACACACACACACACACACACACACACACACACACACACACACACACACACACACACACACACACACACACACACACACACACACACACATACACACACACACACACACACTTCAAGACCCTAGCCTCTGTGTATCTGTGTTCTCGAAACAGGCCTGCACACACACCCCGGTCCCTGCTTGATTTGCTCCTCTCTTAATAGGGACGTTCTACAAGGCGTTAGGAAACAACATCTACCGCCTTTTCTGTCCACAAAGGCTCACGCTAACCAATCAAACAGTCCATCCTCGCCCACCTCCACTCTGAGCTGTGCAGTGCGGGCGTTGTGAAGCAGGGTTTGGGTGGGTGTATGTGGGTGTGTGTATGTGGGTGTGATCTCTATTGACCACGCTGCATTGTGCTCATTTGATCTGCGTGTGGTCGTAGGAGCGGAGAGGAAGTGGATAGTGGGCGGAGCGTGACCCGACACTGAGTCAAGCCAATTAGAGCAGGGTTCTTCATCATGGGTCGTCAGAATTCACATGACCAGCCTTTCATTCGCTGCCTTTTCTTCTCCCCCTCGTCTCGCTGCTTAAACGAGCTCATAAAATGACAGAAACAAGCAGGGCAGTGAGGAGACAGTACAGTAGCCTAGCCTTGTTGTTGGTGCATAGAGCTGAGGCTCCAGTGTCTTCTGTAACTGTCTCTCTCCTTTGTTGGGTGTATTTGCCAGATCATCAGAGAGACGTTCAGTAAAGACTAATGAATGTGCTGCTCCCTGTTCCCCCATCGGCCACCAGGTGGCAGCAGTGTTTCACTGTCTGGGAGTCCCATGAGGGGCCACTCTCTCTCCTCTCACCCCCCTCCGCCATCCCTCTCTCCACCACCACCCTCCTCTCCCCACCTCTGGATGCCTGGTGAATATGTAGATCACTCACTTTGCGTTAATGTAAAAGCTGCCCCACGGTTGACAAATATTGTGACTCGCTGTAAAATGTGCTAACTGCAGAACTTGACTTTTTAAGTGTCCACGCAAGTCATTTGTGACTGCAGCAATCACATTATCCTAGACTTCCACAGTCTTGATTATCGATACTGAAGGAAAACAGTTTTTTTGGCTGGCCCTGTTGGGTTTGAAAAATATTTACAGGGCTGATATACAAGTACATTTTCCAGGTGTTATTTGTGAAAGTTGATAACAGCAGGTGATATCATAAACAGTTACAAGACATAGAAACCGTGAGCATTTTAAACATATATGTATGTATGTATGTATGTATGTGTGTGTGTGTGTGTGTGTGTGTGTGTGTGTGTGTGTGTGTGTGTGTGTGTGTGTGTGTGTGTGTGTGTGTGTGTGTGTGTGTGTGTGTGTGTGTGTGTGTGTGTGTGTGTGTGTGTGTGTGTGTGTGTGCGTGCGTGCGTGCGTGTAAGTCTGTCAGAACAATAATGGTGCTTGACAATCTCCCTTTGTAGAGCCAACCTGCAGATCAGGGTGTGTGTGCCCGTGTGTGTGTGTCCCTGTGTGTGCCCGTGTGTGTGTGTCCCTGTGCGTGCCCGTGTGTGTGTGTCCCTGTGTGTGCCCGTGTGTGTGTCCCTGTGTGTGCCCGTGTGTGTGTGTCCCTGTGTGTGCCCGTGTGTGTGTGTCCCTGTGTGTGCCCGTGTGTGTGTGTGTCCCTGTGTGTGCCCGTGTGTGTGTGTGTCTGTGTCCCTGTGTGTGCCCGTGTGTGTGTGTCCCTGTGTGTGCCCATGTGTGTGTGTCCCTGTGTGTTCCCGTGTGCGGTGTGTGCAGCAGCTGTGTATCTTACCTAGAACAGTGAGCTTGGCTCGGTGGGAGCGCAGTCCGGCCTGCGTAGCCTGACACTCGTACACGGCGTCATCCGCCAGCTCTGCCGAGTCGATCATCAAGCTGTGCTCGCCTGATAGCGGGTCGCCCATTAAGGAGTAGCGTGTCCACCCTGCATTAAACCAACACAAGGAATACAGTGAGTCAGAGAATGGGAAAGAAAACAAGAAAACAAACCCAACAATCAACAGCAGAACAACAAACCCAAACCGGAATGAAAAGACTGCAAAATGAGCAGACTCACGCCACAAACAAACGCCAAAGGCCTTCAAGGCATAAATGGAAATGGTGCTGCACCACCCCCAGTTAAGCACTGAGCCGTTCAGTTGGCTGAGCAGTGTGAGACTGGCTAGGAGAAGGCAGCAGCTACATGTGAGACGGGGGCGTGAGGCGACTGACTGTCCTTTAAAGCACAGACAAAATCAAGATGTAGTGTCTAAGGTCAGCCCCGAGCCTCTCCACCTTCCCACTAGTCCAGAACACAGCTAAATGTCAGCGCGTGACACCAGCCAATTGATTATCCACCTTGGTACAAAAGCCTCAAAATGCTAAACAACAAATTAAATGCTCTGTGTCTGTTTGCGCTAGAGAGGCTGTCTGCAGTATATTTGTTTCTCTCCACCTCCATTAATTTGAGTAGACAGACAGACAGAGAGCCAAGGCTTCCTAATGAGACCATGAATTGATCAGGGGGGAGAAAGAGAAGTAGGGGAGCGAGAGTGTGAGAGAGAGAAAGACAAAGAGAAAGAGAGAGATGGGGGAGACAGAGGGAGAGAGGGTGGAGAGAGAGAGTGAGTGGGAGACAGAGAAAGAGAGGGTGGAGAGAGAGAAAGAGGGAGAGAGATGGGGAGAGAGAAAGAGAAAGAGAGAGATAGGGGAGACAGAGAGAGTGAGGGGGAAGACAGCGAGAGAGAGAGGGGGGGGGGGGGGACAGAGAGAGAGAGGGGGAGACAGAGAGCGAGACACACAGACAGATGTTGGTCAGATCAGATACCTGGCAGATCTCTCTCTCCACCCAGTGCCAGGCCGTCTTTGGTCCACTGCACCATTCCTCGGTATCCCACGATGACACAGGGCAGAGTCACCGATTGACCAGACACCACTACCTGGTCTTGGGGCTGCTGGGAAAAGTAGGCTGCTCGGGTAGCTGTTGGAAGAAGAGGGAGGTTTGATGAGTACCATGTAATGATATAATCTAATAGCGATGCTTGAGCCAAATGCATGGCCATATTTAGCCTGGCCTAATAATGGACTGGCCTGTTTACGTGTTGCCATGTTGTTACATGGGGTGGATGGAGGAGGCTGAAAATATGTATTTTCTCATTAAAATGGTGGCTGAGCTGAGCAGGAAGAGTCAGCTGCCTCATGACTTATTTAACTCTTTCCCTAGACCATATGGCAGCCACCGTGCGGTGACACGAAACAAGCACACTGCGGAGGAGAGAAATCTGCCACTCTTTGGGGGAACTTTTTGTTAAAATGGATGTTATACAATCAAAACTCCATTAAGTGTCCCAGGGGAAGCATCCGTCTGAGCCTGCTCAACGTCAACCAAGACACCTGTCTCTGTCTGTTCCATTGCTGTGTTTAAGGATGGGACACACATACACGGAACACACACGGAACACACACACACACACACGGAACACACAAACATACACGGACACACACACACACTGAAAGCTGTTTGCTCGCCTTTACTCACACACACTGGAATCCACACCCACACTCGCAACACACACACTTGCATCGCAACCCACACCTGCGCGCACACACACACACACACACACACACACACACACACACACACACACACACACACACACACACACACACACACACACACACACACACACACACACACACACACACACACACACACACACACACACACACACACACACACACACACACACACACACACACACACACACACACACACACACACAAAGTTTCAATACGACTCCTTGTTTCCCCCTGTTTGTGCCACGATGCTGGAGATTGAGTATTACAAACCCAACTGACAGGGGGAGAAGATGGCTCCCCTCCAGAGGTAGAGCTAAACCATTGGGGGAGATATGAAGAGAGGAAGGGGCTGAGAGAGAACAGAGTTGGTTGGCTAAGTAGAGAAGAGAAGAGAAAGAGAGGGCTGGCTTTATCTTTCCCTTAAAAGAAAGAACCTTCCTTCATTTTTTTTATTTTCTCTCTCTGCCCCCCCCCCCTCTTTCAATAGGAGAATGGGGGACCAGGGGGGAGCTAAAGAAGGGTCTATTCACTCAGTGCTAAGCCCTTCTCCAATGGTTCTCTGGGTGGGAGTGCTTAAACAGACAGGCTGGGGGGGGGCTCTCCTGGGGAAAGAAAAGGCGGTGAAAGGAGGGCAACATACGGCGGCCAGAGACGCGCTATTGTCCCCTTGTCCCTCTCTTTTAATAGGCCTCTTCATTTCCAATCAATCCTGCTAAATGCAAGTTTAATAGCTTTTCAATAGCAGATATTGCCCCCCGAGGGAAGCTAGGATTTTCTCTCTCCTTCTCAACCCGCTCACCCCTCTCCTCTCTCTCCTCTCCCCTCTCTCTCACTCCATCATTCTCTCTAGCTTTTCCTTCTTTTCAAAAGGGGGCTTCCGAGGTTGGTTGGCGGTGTTTGTTCCCTACTCAATTATCCACTTCATCTAGGGCTGGACCAGGACCACCGACTGAACCCTGTTCTTCTCCTCCTCCCCCACTTCCCTAACCTCCCTCCCTCCCTCCAGTATAATCAGACCTGCCAAACAGTTAGCCCATCAGGAACGTGAGTTCTCCATGGCTCAAGCCTTGCAGCTTGCAGCTCTCCTAACAGCTACTGCTTTCCCACGTCTGCCCAAGCACTCTCCTCCTTTCTTCTCCTTTTAGGATGAGAAAGATGGCGAAAAATGGAGAGAAATGGAGAGAATCATGTATAATAGCAGTGAATATCACCAGGAAAGTCCACTAACCCCAATTCCATTCATATTGCTAATGTCTTTAAATAAGCATATCAATCTGTGTGTGTATGTGTCTGTGTCATAGACTGCAGATCATAGAGTCCAATTTGAGTGTCAATGAGTAGTGAAATGTTTTCATGCTCAGGCTATTAAGCATTTGGTGAAGGCTGGCATTTTCTAGTCATGCCTTCAAAACTGCTGCTTTTATAGGCTGTCTGTCCCTAATGTTCCGCTTTTATGAGCTATATCGAGCATTTTCATAGGCCGCTCCGCTGGATGGCGCGTTGGGGATTTTCCTCTTTATGCTTGCTGCAGTATAAACATTGATTGCAATTAAGTATCTTGCCCACAGTACCTAAATGTTTACAATGGGCCATCCTTTATCACACTGGCAGGTTGTTAGAATTGGATTACATCTGTTACATCTGTTACTCTCTCTGTCTCTCTCTCTGTCTCTCTCTGTCTCGCTCTCTCTCTCTGTCTCGCTCGCTTTCTCTCTCTCTGCCTCTCTCTCTCTCTCTCTTTCTCTCTCTCTCTTTCTCACATTCTCTCTCTTTTTCTCTCCCTTTCTCTTTCCTTCCTTCTTTCTCTCTCTCTCTCGCTCTCTCTCTCTCTCTCTCCCTCTCTTTCTTTCTCTCTCTCTCACATTCTCTCTCTTTTTCTCTCATTTTCTCTTTCTCTCTATCTATCACACATTCTTTCTCTCTCTCTCTCTCTCTCCTCTCACACACACACGTATGGGTATATTTTTATATATAGCCTGTGTGATATAGACTGACAAATTGCTTCACACCATGGAGTGATTCATTGCATTCCAAATTCCTTATTGAGAATGCTCAACAAAACATCTCCGCTGGCTAATGAGTCATTGCATATTCCTTTAATTCCTCCTTGCTGAATTAGCCAATTCCTTGACGGTGTATTAGCAGCTTAATTACATGAATACATTTCTGACAGGGGAGAGAGGGAGGAAAGGAGAGGAGATGGGCTGTGGGTGTGAAGTGGTCCTCGTGTGTTGCTGTCTACCGTCTCTCTCTCTCTCACACACACACACACACACACACACACACACACACACACACACACACACACACACACACACACACACACACACACACACACACACACACACACACACACACACACACACACACACACACACACACACACACACACACACACACACACACACACACACACACACACACAGTCTACATATAGAGGGACCCTTGTCATTTGGCTGCCATTGAAACTTGTTTTAAACACCTTATTGAGGAGGTGTTTTTGGTAATGATGGGCTGGTACTTTTCAAAAACAGGTAACACCTCTGACCTGTGTGTGTGTGTGTGTGTGTGTGTGTGTGTGTGTGTGTGTGTGTGTGTGTGTGTGTGTGTGTGTGTGTGTGTGTGTGTGTGTGTGTGTGTGTGTGTGTGTGTGTGTGTGTGTGTCCATCCCTCCAGTAACAAGGTCAAAACACACTTGGCCTGTTACATTTGAATCCCGATTTTTCTAAACGGAATATCATTTCACGGCGGTGGATGCACAGGGGAGGTTAGTGTGTGTGTGTGTGCCTCTGAGTGTGTGCCTGTGTGTGTTTGTTGCAGCATAAATAGGGCAAGCAAATTGTAAGGGATTGGAGGGCACATTTAGCAGTTACTTTGACATAGTGACTTTGCCTTCTCCGTCACACGGTCAGAGTTAAGTCCAGAACAGCAGGGCTGACATGGAGCATAACATATTAAAGAGCTTTGCAGTCCTCTGGCACCAGCCTTCCTCTCTCTCTGTGCCATCTGAACGGATAGGGAGGGAGGCACACTGCTGATGATGGGGACAGGATGGACAGATGTCTCCAATGATCCGCTACTGGGCATCTGCACTGGGGACTAACATGGCCTTGATGGAATTATGGAAGTGTGTCTGTGTGTCCTGTTCTATTCTCAGTGCAGTCCAATTAAGTAGTGGATGTGACCTTTGGGTGCACTGGGGCTAACTACTGAAAGCAGCAAATCACTGTAATCATAATCTTTCATGCCAACTTAGCGGCCTGGCTAAAATAGGCTTGGAAGCCCTAAACCCCAAAAAAGGGATCTCGCATCACACACACACACAACCACACACACAGACACTTTATGTATATTTATCACTTAAGTGTCCTCGTCATGCTAGTGTAGTTTCCATGGACAAGCAGGGAGACTCAACAACCTACTTCAGCTACACAGGGTCCCCTTGGTTATGCAATAACACTTAAAGTGTGTGTGTGTGTGTGTGTGTGTGTGTGTGTGTGTGTGTGTGTGTGTGTGTGTGTGTGTGTGTGTGCGTGCGTGCGTGCGTGCGTGCGTGCGTGCGTGCGTGCGTGTCGAGACCCACGCTAAGAGGTTCTGAGCTCAGTAGAGGCAGGTACAGTTTCTATTTCAGGATAATCTTGAGCGTCCTCTCTTCCCATCCACTGAAGTCCGGCTCTAGACAGCACCGCCCCGATCTAACAGGCTCTATAAACATGAGCACTCTCAACTTGACTGGGCAATTGATCCATGCAGTAATAATAAAAAATGTCAAAAAAATATAACCAAATATCTACTGGTGTCCTGTAGACTCTGCTCTCCCAGCGGCAGTACCAGTGTTCTATGTGTCAGTGGTGTTGGTGTGGATATTCCACAGTACCAGTGTTCTATGTGTCAGTGGTGTTGGTGTGGATATTCCACAGTACCAGTGTTCTATGTGTCAGTGGTGTTGGTGTGGATATTCCACAGTACCAGTGTTCAATGTGTCAGTGGTGTTGGTGTGGATATTCCACAGTAGCAGTGTTCTATGTCTCAGTGGTGTTGGTTTGGATATTCCACAGTAGCAGTGTTCTATGTCTCAGGGGTGTTGGTGTAGAAATTCCACAGTAGCAGTGTTCTATGTCTCAGGGGTGTTGGTGTAGATATTCCACAGCAGCAGTGGTCTATGTCTCAGGGGTGTTGGTGTGGATATTCCACAGTAGCAGTGTTCTATGTCTCAGGGGTGTAGGTGTAGATATTCCACAGTAGCAGTGTTCTATGTGTCAGGGGTGTTGGTGTAGATATTCCACAGTAGCAGTGTTCTATGTCTCAATGGTGTTGGTGTGGATATTCCACAGTACCAGTGTTCTATGTCTCATGGGTGTTGGTGTAGATATTCCACAGTAGCAGTGTTCTATGTCTCAGGGGTGTTGGTGTAGATATTCCACAGTAGCAGTATTCTATGTCTCAGGGGTGTTGGTGTAGATATTCTACAGTAGCAGTGTTCTATGTGTCAGGGGTGTTGGTGTGGATATTCCACAATACCAGTGTTCTATGTCTCATGGGTGTTGGTGTAGATATTCCACAGTAGCAGTGTTCTATGTCTCAGTGGTGTTGGTGTGGATATTCCACAGTACCAGTGTTCTATGTCTCAGGGGTGTTGGTGTAGATATTCCACAGTAGCAGTGTACTATGTCTCAGGGGTGTTGGTGTGGATATTCCACAGTAGCAGTGTTCTATGTGTCAGTGGTGTTGCTGTGGATATTCCACAGTAGCAGTGTTCTATGTTTCAGGGGTGTTGGTGTAGATATTCCACAGTACCAGTGTTCTATGTCTCAGTGGTGTTGGTGTAGATATTCCACAGTAGCAGTGTTCTATGTCTCAGGGGTGTTGGTGTAGATATTCCACAGTAGCAGTGTTCTATGTCTCAGTGGTGTTGGTGTAGATATTCCACAGTAGCAGTGTTCTATGTCTCAGGGGTGTTGGTGTAGATATTCCACAGTAGCAGTGTTCTATGTCTCAATGGTGTTGGTGTGGATATTCCACAGTACCAGTGTTCTATGTCTCAGGGGTGTTGGTGTAGATATTCTACAGTAGCAGTGTTCTATGTGTCAGTGGTGTTGCTGTGGATATTCCACAGCAGCAGTGTTCTATGTCTCAGGGGTGTTGGTGTAGATATTCCACAGTAGCAGTGTTCTATGTCTCATGGGTGTTGGTGTAGATATTCCACAGTAGCAGTGTTCTATGTCTCAGGGGTGTTGGTGTAGATATTCCACAGTACCAGTGTTCTATGTCTCAGGGGTGTTGGTGTAGATATTCCACAGTAGCAGTGTTCTATGTCTCATGGGTGTTGGTGTAGATATTCCACAGTAGCAGTGTTCTATGTCTCATGGGTGTTGGTGTAGATATTCCACAGTAGCAGTGTTCTATGTCTCAGGGGTGTTGGTGTAGATATTCCACAGTAGCAGTGTTCTATGTCTCAGTGGTGTTGGTGTGGATATTCCACAGTAGCAGTGTTCTATGTCTCAGGGGTGTTGGTGTAGATTTTCCACAGTAGCAGTGGTCTATGTCTCAGGGGTGTTGGTGTAGATATTCCACAGTACAAGTGTTCTATGTCTCAGTGGTGGTGGTGTGGATATTCCACAGTACCAGTGTTCTATGTCTCATGGGTGTTGGTGTAGATATTCCACAGTAGCAGTGTTCTATGTCTCAGGGGTGTTGGTGTGGATATTCCACAGTACCAGTGTTCTATGTCTCAGGGGTGTTGGTGTAGATATTCTACAGTAGCAGTGTTCCATGTCTCAGTGGTGTTGGTGTGGATATTCCACAATAGCAGTGTTCTATGTGTCAGTGGTGTTGCTGTGGATATTCCACAGTAGCAGTGTTCTATGTCTCAGGGGTGTTGGTGTAGATATTCCACAGTAGCAGTGTTCTATGTCTCAGTGGTGTTGGTGTGGATATTCCACAGTACCAGAGTTCTATGTCTCAGGGGTGTTGGTGTAGATATTCTACAGTAGCAGTGTTCTATGTCTCAGTGGTGTTGGTGTGGATATTCCACAGTAGCAGTGTTCTATGTCTCAGGGGTGTTGGTGTAGATATTCCACAGTAGCAGTGTTCTATGTCTCAGTGGTGTTGGTGTAGATATTCTACAGTAGCAGTGTTCCATGTCTCAGTGGTATTGGTGTGGATATTCCACAGTAGCAGTGTTCTATGTGTCAGTGGTGTTGCTGTGGATATTCCACAGTAGCAGTGTTCTATGTCTCAGGGGTGTTGGTGTAGATATTCTACAGTAGCAGTGTTCTATGTCTCAGTGGTGTTGGTGTGGATATTCCACAGTAGCAGTGTTCTATGTGTCAGTGGTTTTGGTGTAGATATTCCACAGTAGCAGTGTTCTATGTCTCAGTGGTGTTGTTGTGGATATTCCACAGTACCAGTGTTCTATGTCTCAGGGGTGTTGGTGTAGATATTCCACAGTAGCAGTGTTCTATGTCTCAGGGGTGTTGGTGTAGATATTCTACAGTAGCAGTGTTCTATGTGTCAGGGGTGTTGGTGTAGATATTCCACAGTAGCAGTGTTCTATGTCTCAGGGGTGTTGGTGTAGATATTCCACAGTAGCAGTGTTCTATGTCTCATGGGTGTTGGTGTAGATATTCCACAGTACCAGTGTTCTATGTGTCAGTGGTGTTGGTGTAAATATTCCACAGTAGCAGTGTTCTATGTCTCAGTGGTTTTGGTGTGGATATTCCACAGTACCAGTGTTCTATGTCTCAGTGGTGTTGGTGTAGATATTCCACAGTAGCAGTGTTCTATGTCTCAGGGGTGTTGGTGTTGATATTCCACAGTAGCAGTGTTCTATGTCTCAGTGGTGTTGGTGTGGATATTCCACAGTACCAGTGTTCTATGTCTCAGTGGTGTTGGTGTAGATATTCCACAGTAGCAGTGTTCTATGTCTCAGGGGTGTTGGTGTTGATATTCCACAGTAGCAGTGTTCTATGTCTCAGTGGTGTTGGTGTGGATATTCCACAGTAGCAGTGTTCTATGTCTCAGGGGTGTTGTTGTAGATATTCCACAGTCGCAGTGTTCTATGTCTCAGGGGTGTTGGTGTAGATATTCCACAATACCAGTGTTCTATGTCTCATGGGTGTTGGTGTAACGAGTATTACCGAAGGTGGCCTTCCTTCCTGTTCGAGTGGCGCTCGGCGGTCGTCGTCGCCGGTCTACTAGCTGCCACCGATCCTTTTTTCCTTTTCGTTTGGTTTTGTCTAATTGATTTCACCTGTTTATTGTTTGGTTGTTAGGGTGGTGTTATTTAAGTTCGTTTAGCCCGTTTATGTTTGTGCGGGCTTGTTTCTCTGTTTGTATGTTGAGGTTGCTATTTTTCATTGGGGTTTTCCACAGACTGGATTTATGTTTCCAGTTTTGGACTTTATTCAGGTTGGAGTTGTACGCCAATGTTTTTTGACGTTACCAGTTGTATTTCTGGTTGGACATTAAAAAGTGGTTTTTCCCCGTTACCTTTGCTCTCTGCGCCTGACTCCTTACCTTTGTCCTCATCGAGCGTAACAGAAGCCCGCACCATACAATGGAGCCAGCAGGAGCAGCGACCACCCCTCTCCCCACGATGGAGGAGAGAGTCCTTCATCACACGTCCATCCTTCATCGCATTGGATCAGCAATGGATCTTATGATGGAGAGGATGGATCGTTGGGAGAGGAGTGGTCTCCCTACAAACCCACCTACCCTCCCTCCAGCACCATTACCATCTCCTCCAGCGGGACCCGGTACCAGCGCGTTGCGTATTACGCCTCCTAGCCAGTACGATGGAGCGGCGGCGGGGTGCCAGGGATTCCTGCTACAATTAGACCTGTACCTGGCCACCGTTCGACCGGCTCCCTCGGATGAGGAGAGCGTGAGTGTCCTCGTCTCCTGCCTGACGGGTAGAGCCCTAGAGTGGGCCAATGCGGTTTGGAACGGGGCCGACTCAGCGAGGGGCCACTACCCGGAGTTCACCCGTCGTTTTCGGGCCGTGTTCGATCACCCTCCAGATGGCCGAGCGGCGGGTGAGAGATTGTTCTATCTACGACAGGGGACGAGGAGCGCGCAGGACTTCGCGCTGGATTTCCGGACCTTGGCTGCTGGAGCAGGATGGAACGACAGGGCCCTGATAGACCATTACAGGTGTAGCCTGAGAGAGGACGTCCGCAGAGAGCTGGCTTGTCGGGACACTACGCTAAGTTTGGATGAACTAATAGACATGTCTATCCGGTTAGACCATCTGCTAGCTGCTCGCGGACGTTCTGAAAGGGTCCTGTCCGTTCCATCTCCTGACCCTCCTGCTCCCATCCCGATGGAGCTAGGAGGGGCAGCATCTAGGGAGATCGGAGGAGGCTCCTCCTGTACCAGTTGTGGCCGAAGAGGGCACACTTCCGGTCGGTGCTGGAGGAGTTCATCTGGGAATAGAGAGGGCAGGCAGAACACTCCTCGGTCACCTCAGGTGAGTCAGCACCACACTCTCCCAGAGCTTCCTGTTGGTCACATGTTTTTGTTAATATGCTTCCTTAAATTTTTTCCCTCTCTCCAGCATAAGGCGCTAGTCGATTCAGGCGCAGCTGGGAATTTTATAGATCGCGGACTCGCTCAGAGGTTGAGGATTCCGTTAGTTAAGGTTGACCCCCCTTTTCCTGTGCATTCTTTAGATAGTCGACCGTTAGGGTCAGGCCTGGTCAGGGAGTCCACAATTCCTTTGGAGATGATTACGCAGGGGAATCATAAGGAACGGATTAGTCTGTTTCTTATCGATTCACCTGCGTTTCCGGTGGTGCTGGGAATTCCTTGGCTGGCTATTCACAATCCGACGATTTCGTGGAAACAGGGAGCTCTACAGGGGTGGTCTGATGAGTGTTCAGGCAGGTGTGTAGGAGTTTCCATCGGTGCGACAACGGTGGAGAGTCCAGACCAGGTTTCCACCGTGCGCATTCCCGCTGAGTATGCCGATTTGGCTATCGCCTTCAGTAAAAAGAAGGCGACCCAATTACCTCCCCATCGACAGGGGGATTGCGTGATAAACCTCCAGGTAAACGCTGCACTTCCCAGGAGTCATGTGTATCCTTTGTCCCAGGAGGAGACGTTGGCTATGGAGACATATGTCACGGAAGCTCTGGGACAAGGATTCATTCGGCCCTCCATGTCACCCGTCTCTTCGAGTTTCTTTTTTGTGAAGGAAAAGGATGGTGGGTTGCGTCCGTGTATTGATTATCGAGGTCTCAATTCCATCACGGTGGGTTTTAGTTACCCACTACCTCTCATCGCTACGGCGATGGAATCATTCCACGGAGCACGGTTCTTCACGAAACTGGATCTCAGGAGCGCGTATAATCTGGTGCGTATTCGGGAGGGAGATGAGTGGAAAACCGCGTTTAGTACTACATCGGGCCATTATGAGTACCTCGTCATGCCGTACGGGTTAAAGAATGCTCCAGCTGTCTTTCAATCCTTTGTTGACGAGATTCTCAGAGACCTGCACGGACAGGGTGTGGTGGTGTATATTGACGATATTTTGATCTACTCCGCTACACGCGCCGCGCATGTGTCTCTGGTGCGCAAGGTTCTTGGGCGACTGCTGGAGCATGACTTGTACGTGAAGGCGGAGAAATGTGAGTTTTCTAAACAAGCCGTTTCCTTCCTGGGTTACCGCATTTCCAGCTCGGGGGTGGATATAGGGGGTGACCGCGTAAAAGCCGTGCGTAATTGGCCGACTCCGACCACGGTAAAAGAGGTGCAGCGGTTCTTAGGGTTTGCCAATTACTACCGGAGGTTTATCCGGGGTTTTGGTCAGGTAGCAGCCCCTATTACCTCACTCCTGAAGGGGGGGCCGGTGCGTTTGCAGTGGTCGGCAGAGGCAGACAGGGCCTTCTGTAGGTTGAAGGTGCTGTTTACCGAGGCGCCAGTGTTGGCGCATCCGGACCCTTCTTTGGCGTTTATAGTAGAGGTGGACGCATCCGAGGCTGGGGTTGGAGTGGTGCTCTCACAGCGCTCGGGTGTGCCACCAAAACTCCGCCCTTGTGCTTTTTTTTCGAAAAAGCTTGGGCCAGCGGAGCGGAATTATGATGTGGGGGATAGAGAGTTGTTGGCTATGGTTAAGGCCTTGAAGGTGTGGAGACACTGGCTTGAGGGGGCTAAGCACCCTTTCCTCATCTGGACTGACCACCGTAACCTGGAGTATATTCGATCAGCTAAGAGACTGAATCCGCGTCAGGCAAGGTGGGCCATGTATTTCACCAGATTTCGTTTTACTATCTCGTATCGACCAGGTTCCCTGAATACTAAGGCCGACGCGCTGTCTCGCCTCTATGACTCAGAGGAGCGGTCCATCGATCCTACTCCCATCATTCCGGCGGCCAAGTTGGTGGCACCGATAGTATGGGAGGTGGACGCGGACATCGAGCGGGCGTTAAGGGAGGAACCTGCGCCTCCACAGTGCCTGGAGGGGCGTAGGTATGTACCGCTCGCTGTTCGTGATCAATTGATTCGATGGGCTCATGGTATACTCTCGTCGGGTCACCCGGGTATTTCGAGGACAGTGCGAGGTCTTAGGGGGAAGTACTGGTGGCCCACCTTGGAGAAGGATGTGCGATTCTATGTCTCTTCCTGTTCGGTGTGCGCTCAGAGTAAGGCTCCTAGGCACCTGCCTCGAGGGAAGTTACAACCCCTCCCCGTTCCACAACGGCCGTGGTCCCATCTTTCGGTAGATTTTCTGACTGACTTACCTCCATCTCAGGGGAACACTACGATCCTGGTCGTTGTGGATCGGTTCTCTAAGTCCTGCCGTCTTATCCCGTTGCCCGGTCTCCCTACGGCCCTGCAGACTGCGGAGGCATTATTTACCCATGTCTTCCGGCATTACGGGGTGCCCGAGGATATTGTTTCTGATCGGGGTCCCCAGTTCACTTCCAGAGTATGGAAGGCGTTTATGGAGCATTTGGGGGTCTCGGTCAGCCTTACATCGGGGTATCACCCGGAGAGTAATGGGCAGGTGGAGAGAGTGAACCAGGAGGTGGGTAGGTTTCTGCGGTCGTATTGCCAGGACCGGCCAGGGGAGTGGTCAAGATACATCCCTTGGGCAGAGATTGCTCAGAACTCACTAAGCCACTCCTCTACCAACATGTCACCATTTGAGTGTGTGTTGGGGTATCAGCCGGTTCTGGCACCATGGCATCAGAGTCAGACCGAGGCTCCTGCGGTGGAGGAGTGGGTACAGCGCTCTAAGGAGACTTGGAGAGCCGTCCAGGAGTCTCTGCGTCAGGCGAGTAGACGGCAGAAGAAGAGCGCTGACCGTCACCGCAGTGAGGCCCCCGTGTTTGCACCGGGGGATAGGGTCTGGCTCTCGACCCGAAACCTGCCCCTCCGCCTGCCCTGCCGGAAGCTGGGTCCGCAGTGTGTAGGGCCATTTAAAGTCCTGAGGAGAATAAATGAGGTGTGTTACCGATTGTTACTTCCTTCTTATTATCGTATTAACCCCTCATTTCATGTGTCTCTCCTCAGGCCGGTGGTAGCTGGTCCCATGCAGGAAGGTGAGGTGCCGGAGGTCCCTCCACCCCCTCTGGATATAGAGGGGTCCACGGCGTACAGGATAAGGTCTATTCTGGATTCCAGACGTCGGGTGGGGGGCCTTCAGTACCTCGTGGACTGGGAGGGGTATGGTCCGGAGGAGAGGTGCTGGGTCCCGGTGGGGGATATATTGGATCCATCTATGCTGAGAGAGTTCCATCGCCTCCATCCGGATCGCCCTGCGCCTCGGCCCCCGGGTCGTCCTCGAGGCCGGCGTCGGCGCGCTGCGGGAGCTGCGCGTCAGGAGGGGGGTACTGTAACGAGTATTACCGAAGGTTGCCTTCCTTCCTGTTCGAGTGGCGCTCGGCGGTCGTCGTCGCCGGTCTACTAGCTGCCACCGATCCTTTTTTCCTTTTCGTTTGGTTTTGTCTAATTGATTTCACCTGTTTATTGTTTGGTTGTTAGGGTGGTGTTATTTAAGTTCGTTTAGCCCGTTTATGTTTGTGCGGGCTTGTTTCTCTGTTTGTATGTTGAGGTTGCTATTTTTCATTGGGGTTTTCCACAGACTGGATTTATGTTTCCAGTTTTGGACTTTATTCAGGTTGGAGTTGTACGCCAATGTTTTTTGACGTTACCAGTTGTATTTCTGGTTGGACATTAAAAAGTGGTTTTTCCCCGTTACCTTTGCTCTCTGCGCCTGACTCCTTACCTTTGTCCTCATCGAGCGTAACAGTTGGTGTAGATATTCCACAGTAGCAGTGTTCTATGTCTCAGTGGTGTTGGTGTGGATATTCCACAGTACCAGTGTTCTATGTCTCAGGGGTGTTGGTGTAGATATTCTACAGTAGCAGTGTTCTATGTCTCAGGGGGGTTGGTGTAGATATTCCACAGTACCAGTGTTCTATGTGTCAGTGGTGTTGGTGTAGATATTCCACAGTAGCAGTGTTCTATGTCTCAGTGGTTTTGGTGTGGATATTCCACAGTACCAGTGTTCTATGTCTCACTGGTGTTGGTGTAGATATTCCACAGTAGCAGTGTTCTACGTCTCAGTGGTGTTGGTGTAGATATTCCACAGTAGCAGTGTTCTATGTCTCAGGGGTGTTGGTGTTGATATTCCACAGTAGCAGTGTTCTATGTCTCAGTGGTGTTGGTGTGGATATTCCACAGTAGCAGTGTTCTATGTCTCAGGGGTGTTGGTGTAGATATTCCACAGTCGCAGTGTTCTATGTCTCAGGGGTGTTGGTGTAGATATTCCACAATACCAGTGTTCTATGTCTCATGGGTGTTGGTGTAGATATTCCACAGTAGCAGTGTTCTATGTCTCAGTGGTGTTGGTGTGGATGTTCCACAGTACCAGTGTTCTATGTCTCAGGGGTGTTGGTGTAGAAATTCTACAGTAGCAGTGTTCTATGTATCAGTGGTGTTGGTATGGATATTCCACAGTCGCAGTGTTCTATGTCTCAGGGGTGTTGGTGTAGATATTCCACAATACCAGTGTTCTATGTCTCATGGGTGTTGGTGTAGATATTCCACAGTAGCAGTGTTCTGTGTCTCAGTGGTGTTGGTGTGGATGTTCCACAGTACCAGTGTTCTATGTCTCAGGGGTGTTGGTGTAGATATTCTACAGTAGCAGTGTTCTATGTATCAGTGGTGTTGGTATGGATATTCCACAGTAGCAGTGTTCTATGTCTCAGGGGTGTTGGTGTAGATATTCCACAGTAGCAGTGTACTATGTCTCAGGGGTGTTGGTGTGGATATTCCACAGTAGCAGTGTTCTATGTGTCAGTGGTGTTGCTGTGGATATTCCACAGTAGCAGTGTTCTATGTTTCAGGGGTGTTGGTGTAGATATTCCACAGTACCAGTGTTCTATGTCTCAGTGGTGTTGGTGTAGATATTCCACAGTAGCAGTGTTCTATGTCTCAGGGGTGTTGGTGTAGATATTCCACAGTAGCAGTGTTCTATGTCTCAGTGGTGTTGGTGTAGATATTCCACAGTAGCAGTGTTCTATGTCTCAGGGGTGTTGGTGTAGATATTCCACAGTAGCAGTGTTCTATGTCTCAGTGGTGTTGGTGTGGATATTCCACAGTACCAGTGTACTATGTCTCAGGGGTGTTGGTGTGGATATTCCACAGTAGCAGTGTTCTATGTGTCAGTGGTGTTGCTGTGGATATTCCACAGTAGCAGTGTTCTATGTTTCAGGGGTGTTGGTGTAGATATTCCACAGTACCAGTGTTCTATGTCTCAGTGGTGTTGGTGTAGATATTCCACAGTAGCAGTGTTCTATGTCTCAGGGGTGTTGGTGTAGATATTCCACAGTTGCAGTGTTCTATGTCTCAGTGGTGTTGGTGTAGATATTCCACAGTAGCAGTGTTCTATGTCTCAGGGGTGTTGGTGTAGATATTCCACAGTAGCAGTGTTCTATGTCTCAGCGGTGTTGGTGTGGATATTCCACAGTACCAGTGTTCTATGTCTCAGGGGTGTTGGTGTAGATATTCTACAGTAGCAGTGTTCTATGTGTCAGTGGTGTTGCTGTGGATATTCCACAGTAGCAGTGTTCTACGTCTCAGGGGTGTTGGTGTAGATATTCCACAGTACCAGTGTTCTATGTCTCAGTGGTGTTGGTGTGGATATTCCACAGTACCAGTGTTCTATGTCTTAGTTGTGTTGGTGTAGATATTCCACAGTAGCAGTGTTCTATGTCTCAGTGGTGTTGGTGTAGATATTCCACAGTAGCAGTGTTCTATGTCTCAGGGGTGTTGGTGTTGATATTCCACAGTAGCAGTGTTCTATGTCTCAGTGGTGTTGGTGTGGATATTCCACAGTACCAGTGTTCTATGTCTCAGTGGTGTTGGTGTAGATATTCCACAGTAGCAGTGTTCTATGTCTCAGGGGTGTTGGTGTTGATATTCCACAGTAGCAGTGTTCTATGTCTCACTGGTGTTGGTGTGGATATTCCACAGTAGCAGTGTTCTATGTCTCAGGGGTGTTGGTGTAGATATTCCACAGTCGCAGTGTTCTATGTCTCAGTGGTGTTGGTGTGGATATTCCACAGTACCAGTATTCTATGTCTCAGGGGTGTTGGTGTAGATATTCTACAGTAGCAGTGTTCTATGTATCAGTGGTGTTGGTATGGATATTCCACAGTAGCAGTGTTCTATGTCTCAGGGGTGTTGGTGTAGATATTCCACAGTAGCAGTGTACTATGTCTCAGGGGTGATGGTGTGGATATTCCACAGTAGCAGTGTTCTATGTGTCAGTGGTGTTGCTGTGGATATTCCACAGTAGCAGTGCTCTATGTCTCAGGGGTGTTGGTGTAGATATTCCACAGTACCAGTGTTCTATGTGTCAGTGGTGTTGGTGTAGATATTCCACAGTAGCAGTGTTCTATGTCTCAGTGGTTTTGGTGTGGATATTCCACAGTACCAGTGTTCTATGTCTCACTGGTGTTGGTGTAGATAGTCCACAGTAGCAGTGTTCTACGTCTCAGTGGTGTTGGTGTAGATATTCCACAGTAGCAATGTTCTATGTCTCAGGGGTGTTGGTGTGGATATTCCACAGTAGCAGTGTTCTATGTCTCAGTGGTGTTGGTGTGGATATTCCACAGTAGCAGTGTTCTATGTCTCAGGGGTGTTGGTGTAGATATTCCACAGTCGCAGTGTTCTATGTCTCAGGGGTGTTGGTGTAGATATTCCACAATACCAGTGTTCTATGTCTCATGGGTGTTGGTGTAGATATTCCACAGTAGCAGTGTTCTATGTCTCAGTGGTGTTGGTGTGGATATTCCACAGTACCAGTGTTCTATGTCTCAGGGGTGTTGGTGTAGATATTCTACAGTAGCAGTGTTCTATGTATCAGTGGTGTTGGTATGGATATT
This sequence comes from Salvelinus fontinalis, assembly GCF_029448725.1. Classification (NCBI taxonomy): domain Eukaryota; kingdom Metazoa; phylum Chordata; class Actinopteri; order Salmoniformes; family Salmonidae; genus Salvelinus; species Salvelinus fontinalis. Next base: position 12,911,250 of record NC_074702.1, read on the forward strand.
CCACAGTAGCAGTGTTCTATGTCTCAGGGGTGTTGGTGTGGATATTCCACAGTAGCAGTGTTCTATGTGTCAGTGGTGTTGCTGTGGATATTCCACAGTAGCAGTGTTCTATGTTTCAGGGGTGTTGGTGTAGATATTCCACAGTACCAGTGTTCTATGTCTCAATGGTGTTGGTGTAGATATTCCACAGTAGCAGTGTTCTATGTCTCAGGGGTGTTGGTGTAGATATTCCACAGTAGCAGTGTTCTATGTCTCAGTGGTGTTGGTGTGGATATTCCACAGTACCAGTGTTCTATGTCTTAGTTGTGTTGGTGTAGATATTCCACAGTAGCAGTGTTCTATGTCTCATGGGTGTTGGTGTAGATATTCCACAGAAGCAGTGTTCTATGTCTCAGGGGTGTTGGTGTAGATATTCCACAGTAGCAGTGTTCTATGTCTCAGTGGTGTTGGTGTGGATATTCCACAGTAGCAGTGTTCTATGTCTCAGGGGTGTTGGTGTAGATATTCCACAGTAGCAGTGTTCTATGTCTCAGTGGTGTTGGTGTGGATATTCCACAGTACCAGTGTTCTATGTCTTAGTTGTGTTGGTGTAGATATTCCACAGTAGCAGTGTTCTATGTATCATGGGTGTTGGTGTAGATATTCCACAGTACCAGTGTTCTATGTCTTAGTTGTGTTGGTGTAGATATTCCACAGTAGCAGTGTTCTATGTCTCATGGGTGTTGGTGTAGATATTCCACAGTAGCAGTGTTCTATGTCTCAGGGGTGTTGGTGTAGATATTCCACAGTAGCAGTGTTCTATGTCTCAGTGGTGTTGGTGTGGATATTCCACAGTACCAGTGTTCTATGTCTTAGTGGTGTTGGTGTAGATATTCCACAGTAGCAGTGTTCTATGTCTCAGTGGTGTCAGTGTGGATATTCCACAGTAGCTGTGTTCTGTGTCTCAGGGGTGTTGGTGTAGATTTTCCACAGTAGCAGTGTTCTATGTCTTAGTTGTGTTGGTGTAGATATTCCACAGTAGCAGTGTTCTATGTCTCATGGGTGTTGGTGTAGATATTCCACAGTAGCAGTGTTCTATGTCTCAGGGGTGTTGGTGTAGATATTCCACAGTAGCAGTGTTCTATGTCTCAGTGGTGTTGGTGTGGATATTCCACAGTACCAGTGTTCTATGTCTTAGTGGTGTTGGTGTAGATATTCCACAGTAGCAGTGTTCTATGTCTCAGTGGTGTTGGTGTGGATATTCCACAGTAGCTGTGTTCTGTGTCTCAGGGGTGTTGGTGTAGATTTTCCACAGTAGCAGTGTTCTATGTGTCAGGGGTGTTGGTGTAGATATTCCACAGTAGCAGTGGTCTATGTCTCAGGGGTGTTGGTGTAGATATTCCACAGTACCAGTGTTCTATGTCTCAGTGGTGTTGGTGTGGATATTCCACAGTACCAGTGTTCTATGTCTCATGGGTGTTGGTGTAGATATTCCACAGTAGCAGTGTTCTATGTCTCAGGGGTGTTGGTGTGGATATTCCACAGTACCAGTGTTCTATGTCTCAGGGGTGTTGGTGTAGATATTCTACAGTAGCAGTGTTCCATGTCTCAGTGGTGTTGGTGTGGATATTCCACAATAGCAGTGTTCTATGTGTCAGTGGTGTTGCTGTGGATATTCCACAGTAGCAGTGTTCTATGTCTCAGGGGTGTTGGTGTAGATTTTCCACAGTAGCAGTGTTCTATGTCTCAGTGGTGTTGGTGTGGATATTCCACAGTACCAGTGTTCTATGTCTTAGTGGTGTTGGTGTAGATATTCCACAGTAGCAGTGTTCTATGTCTCAGTGGTGTTGGTGTGGATATTCCACAGTAGCTGTGTTCTGTGTCCCAGGGGTGTTGGTGTAGATTTTCCACAGTAGCAGTGTTCTATGTCTTAGTTGTGTTGGTGTAGATATTCCACAGTAGCAGTGTTCTATGTCTCATGGGTGTTGGTGTAGATATTCCACAGTAGCAGTGTTCTATGTCTCAGGGGTGTTGGTGTAGATATTCCACAGTAGCAGTGTTCTATGTCTCAGTGGTGTTGGTGTGGATATTCCACAGTACCAGTGTTCTATGTCTTAGTGGTGTTGGTGTAGATATTCCACAGTAGCAGTGTTCTATGTCTCAGTGGTGTTGGTGTGGATATTCCACAGTAGCTGTGTTCTGTGTCTCAGGGGTGTTGGTGTAGATTTTCCACAGTAGCAGTGTTCTATGTGTCAGGGGTGTTGGTGTAGATATTCCACAGTAGCAGTGGTCTATGTCTCAGGGGTGTTGGTGTAGATATTCCACAGTACCAGTGTTCTATGTCTCAGTGGTGTTGGTGTGGATATTCCACAGTACCAGTGTTCTATGTCTCATGGGTGTTGGTGTAGATATTCCACAGTAGCAGTGTTCTATGTCTAAGGGGTGTTGGTGTGGATATTCCACAGTACCAGTGTTCTATGTCTCAGGGGTGTTGGTGTAGATATTCTACAGTAGCAGTGTTCCATGTCTCAGTGGTGTTGGTGTGGATATTCCACAATAGCAGTGTTCTATGTGTCAGTGGTGTTGCTGTGGATATTCCACAGTAGCAGTGTTCTATGTCTCAGGGGTGTTGGTGTAGATTTTCCACAGTAGCAGTGTTCTATGTCTCAGTGGTGTTGGTGTGGATATTCCACAGTACCAGAGTTCTATGTCTCAGGGGTGTTGGTGTAGATATTCTACAGTAGCAGTGTTCTATGTCTCAGTGGTGTTGGTGTGGATATTCCACAGTAGCAGTGTTCTATGTCTCAGGGGTGTTAGTGTAGATTTTCCACAGTAGCAGTGTTCTATGTGTCAAGGGTGTTGGTGTAGATATTCCACAGTACCAGTGTTCTATGTCTCAGTGGTGTTGGTGTGGATATTCCACAGTACCAGTGTTCTATGTCTTAGTGGTGTTGGTGTAGATATTCCACAGTAGCAGTGTTCTATGTCTCAGTGGTGTTGGTGTGGATATTCCACAGTAGCTGTGTTCTGTGTCTCAGGGGTGTTGGTGTAGATTTTCCACAGTAGCAGTGTTCTATGTGTCAGGGGTGTTGGTGTAGATATTCCACAGTAGCAGTGGTCTATGTCTCAGGGGTGTTGGTGTAGATATTCCACAGTACCATTGTTCTATGTCTCAGTGGTGTTGGTGTGGATATTCCACAGTACCAGTGTTCTATGTGTCAGGGGTGTTGGTGTAGATATTCCACAGTAGCAGTGGTCTATGTCTCAGTGGTGTTGGTGTAGATATTCCACAGTACCAGCGTTCTATGTCTCAGTGGTGTTGGTGTAGATATTCCACAGTAGCAGTGGTCTATGTCTCAGGGGTGTTGGTGTAGATATTCCACAGTACCAGTGTTCTATGTCTCAGGGGTGTTGGTGTGGATATTCCACAGTACCAGTGTTCTATGTCTCAGTGGTGTTGGTGTGGATATTCCACAATAGCAGTGTTCTATGTGTCAGTGGTGTTGCTGTGGATATTCCACAGTAGCAGTGTTCTATGTCTCAGTGGTGTTGGTGTGGATATTCCACAGTACCAGAGTTCTATGTCTCAGGGGTGTTGGTGTAGATATTCTACAGTAGCAGTGTTCTATGTCTCAGTGGTGTTGGTGTGGATATTCCACAGTACCAGTGTTCTATGTCTCAGTGGTGTTGGTGTGGATATTCCACAGTAGCAGTGTTCTATGTGTCAGGGGTGTTGGTGTAGATATTCCACAGTAGCAGTGTTCTATGTCTCAGTGGTGTTGGAGTAGATATTCTACAGTAGCAGTGTTCCATGTCTCAGTGGTGTTGGTGTGGATATTCCACAGTAGCAGTGTTCTATGTGTCAGTGGTGTTGCTGTGGATATTCCACAGTAGCAGTGTTCTAGGTCTCAGGGGTGTTGGTGTAGATATTCCACAGTAGCAGTGTTCTATGTCTCAGTGGTGTTGGTGTGGATATTCCACAGTACCAGAGTTCTATGTCTCAGGGGTGTTGGTGTGGATATTCCACAGTACCAGTGTTCTATGTCTCAGGGGTGTTGGTGTAGATATTCTACAGTAGCAGTGTTCTATGTGTCAGTGGTGTTGCTGTGGATATTCCACAGTAGCAGTGTTCTACGTCTCAGGGGTGTTGGTGTAGATATTCCACAGTACCAGTGTTCTATGTCTCAGTGGTGTTGGTGTGGATATTCCACAGTACCAGTGTTCTATGTCTTAGTTGTGTTGGTGTAGATATTCCACAGTAGCAGTGTTCTATGTCTCAGGGGTGTTGGTGTAGATATTCCACAGTAGCAGTGTTCTATGTCTCAGTGGTGTTGGTGTGGATATTCCACAGTACCAGTGTTCTATGTCTTAGTGGTGTTGGTGTAGATATTCCACAGTAGCAGTGTTCTATGTCTCAGTGGTGTTGGTGTGGATATTCCACAGTAGCTGTGTTCTGTGTCTCATGGGTGTTAGTGTAGATTTTCCACAGTAGCAGTGTTCTATGTGTCAGGGGTGTTGGTGTAGATATTCCACAGTAGCAGTGGTCTATGTCTCAGGGGTGTTGGTGTAGATATTCCACAGTACCAGTGTTCTATGTCTCAGTGGTGTTGGTGTGGATATTCCACAGTACCAGTGTTCTATGTCTCATGGGTGTTGGTGTAGATATTCCACAGTAGCAGTGTTCTATGTCTCATGGGTGTTGGTGTGGATATTCCACAGTACCAGTGTTCTATGTCTCAGGGGTGTTGGTGTAGATATTCTACAGTAGCAGTGTTCCATGTCTCAGTGGTGTTGGTGTGGATATTCCAAAATAGCAGTGTTCTATGTGTCAGTGGTGTTAGTGTGGATATTCCACAGTAGCAGTGTTCTATGTCTCAGGGGTGTTGGTGTAGATATTCTACAGTAGCAGTGTTCTATGTCTCAGTGGTGTTGGTGTAGATATTCCACAATAGCAGTGTTCTATGTCTCAGTGGTGTTGGTGTGGATATTCCACAGTACCAGAGTTCTATGTCTCAGGGGTGTTGGTGTAGATATTCTACAGTAGCAGTGTTCTATGTCTCAGTGGTGTTGGTGTAGATATTCCACAGTAGCAGTGTTCTATGTCTCAGGGGTGTTGGTGTAGATTTTCCACAGTAGCAGTGTTCTATGTGTCAGGGGTGTTGGTGTAGATATTCCACAGTACCAGTGTTCTATGTCTCAGTGGTGTTGGTGTGGATATTCCACAGTACCAGTGTTCTATGTCTTAGTGGTGTTGGTGTAGATATTCCACAGTAGCAGTGTTCTATGTCTCAGTGGTGTTGGTGTGGATATTCCACAGTAGCTGTGTTTTGTGTCTCAGGGGTGTTGGTGTAGATTTTCCACAGTAGCAGTGTTCTATGTGTCAGGGGTGTTGGTGTAGATATTCCACAGTAGCAGTGGTCTATGTCTCAGGGGTGTTGGTGTAGATGTTCCACAGTACCAGTGTTCTATGTCTCAGTGGTGTTGGTGTGGATATTCCACAGTACCAGTGTTCTATGTCTTAGTTGTGTTGGTGTAGATATTCCACAGTAGCAGTGTTCTATGTCTCAGGGGTGTTGGTGTAGATATTCCACAGTAGCAGTGTTCTATGTCTCAGTGGTGTTGGTGTGGATATTCCACAGTACCAGTGTTCTATGTCTTAGTGGTGTTGGTGTAGATATTCCACAGTAGCAGTGTTCTATGTCTCAGTGGTGTTGGTGTGGATATTCCACAGTAGCTGTGTTCTGTGTCTCAGGGGTGTTGGTGTAGATTTTCCACAGTAGCAGTGTTCTATGTGTCAGGGGTGTTGGTGTAGATATTCCACAGTAGCAGTGGTCTATGTCTCAGGGGTGTTGGTGTAGATATTCCACAGTACCAGTGTTCTATGTCTCAGTGGTGTTGGTGTGGATATTCCACAGTACCAGTGTTCTATGTCTCATGGGTGTTGGTGTAGATATTCCACAGTAGCAGTGTTCTATGTCTCAGGGGTGTTGGTGTGGATATTCCACAGTACCAGTGTTCTATGTCTCAGGGGTGTTGGTGTAGATATTCTACAGTAGCAGTGTTCCATGTCTCAGTGGTGTTGGTGTGGATATTCCACAATAGCAGTGTTCTATGTGTCAGTGGTGTTAGTGTGGATATTCCACAGTAGCAGTGTTCTATGTCTCAGGGGTGTTGGTGTAGATATTCCACAGTAGCAGTGTTCTATGTCTCAGTGGTGTTGGTGTGGATATTCCACAGTACCAGAGTTCTATGTCTCAGGGGTGTTGGTGTAGATATTCTACAGTAGCGGTGTTCTATGTCTCAGTGGTGTTGGTGTGGATATTCCACAGTAGCAGTGTTCTATGTCTCAGGGGTGTTGGTGTAGATTTTCCACAGTAGCAGTGTTCTATGTGTCAGGGGTGTTGGTGTAGATATTCCACAGTACCAGTGTTCTATGTCTCAGTGGTGTTGGTGTGGATATTCCACAGTACCAGTGTTCTTTGTCTTAGTGGTGTTGGTGTAGATATTCCACAGTAGCAGTGTTCTATGTCTCAGTGGTGTTGGTGTGGATATTCCACAGTAGCTGTGTTCTGTGTCTCAGGGGTGTTGATGTAGATTTTCCACAGTAGCAGTGTTCTATGTGTCAGGGGTGTTGGTGTAGATATTCCACAGTAGCAGTGTTCTATGTCTCATGGGTGTTGGTGTAGATATTCCACAGTAGCAGTGTTCTATGTCTCAGGGGTGTTGGTGTAGATATTCCACAGTAGCAGTGTTCTATGTCTCAGTGGTGTTGGTGTGGATATTCCACAGTACCAGTGTTCTATGTCTTAGTGGTGTTGGTGTAGATATTCCACAGTAGCAGTGTTCTATGTCTCAGTGGTGTTGGTGTGGATATTCCACAGTAGCTGTGTTCTGTGTCTCAGGGGTGTTGGTGTAGATTTTCCACAGTAGCAGTGTTCTATGTGTCAGGGGTGTTGGTGTAGATATTCCACAGTAGCAGTGGTCTATGTCTCAGGGGTGTTGGTGTAGATATTCCACAGTACCAGTGTTCTATGTCTCAGTGGTGTTGGTGTGGATATTCCACAGTACCAGTGTTCTATGTCTCATGGGTGTTGGTGTAGATATTCCACAGTAGCAGTGTTCTATGTCTCAGGGGTGTTTGTGTGGATATTCCACAGTACCAGTGTTCTATGTCTCAGGGGTGTTGGTGTAGATATTCTACAGTAGCAGTGTTCCATGTCTCAGTGGTGTTGGTGTGGATATTCCACAATAGCAGTGTTCTATGTGTCAGTGGTGTTGCTGTGGATATTCCACAGTAGCAGTGTTCTATGTCTCAGGGGTGTTGGTGTAGATATTCCACAGTAGCAGTGTTCTATGTCTCAGTGGTGTTGGTGTGGATATTCCACAGTACCAGAGTTCTATGTCTCAGGGGTGTTGGTGTAGATATTCTACAGTAGCAGTGTTCTATGTCTCAGTGGTGTTGGTGTAGATATTCCACAGTAGCAGTGTTCTATGTCTCAGGGGTGTTGGTGTAGATTTTCCACAGTAGCAGTGTTCTATGTGTCAGGGGTGTTGGTGTAGATATTCCACAGTACCAGTGTTCTATGTCTCAGTGGTGTTGGTGTGGATATTCCACAGTACCAGTGTTCTATGTCTTAGTGGTGTTGGTGTAGATATTCCACAGTAGCAGTGTTCTATGTCTCAGTGGTGTTGGTGTGGATATTCCACAGTAGCTGTGTTCTGTGTCTCAGGGGTGTTGGTGTAGATTTTCCACAGTAGCAGTGTTCTATGTGTCAGGGGTGTTGGTGTAGATATTCCACAGTAGCAGTGGTCTATGTCTCAGGGGTGTTGGTGTAGATATTCCACAGTACCATTGTTCTATGTCTCAGTGGTGTTGGTGTGGATATTCCACAGTACCAGTGTTCTATGTGTCAGGGGTGTTGGTGTAGATATTCCACAGTAGCAGTGGTCTATGTCTCAGTGGTGTTGGTGTAGATATTCCACAGTACCAGTGTTCTATGTCTCAGTGGTGTTGGTGTAGATATTCCACAGTAGCAGTGGTCTATGTCTCAGGGGTGTTGGTGTAGATATTCCACAGTACCAGTGTTCTATGTCTCAGGGGTGTTGGTGTGGATATTCCACAGTACCAGTGTTCTATGTCTCAGTGGTGTTGGTGTGGATATTCCACAATAGCAGTGTTCTATGTGTCAGTGGTGTTGCTGTGGATATTCCACAGTAGCAGTGTTCTATGTCTCAGTGGTGTTGGTGTGGATATTCCACAGTACCAGAGTTCTATGTCTCAGCGGTGCTGGTGTAGATATTCTACAGTAGCAGTGTTCTATGTCTCAGTGGTGTTGGTGTGGATATTCCACATTACCAGTGTTCTATGTCTCAGTGGTGTTGTTGTGGATATTCCACAGTAGCAGTGTTCTATGTGTCAGGGGTGTTGGTGTAGATATTCCACAGTAGCAGTGTTCTATGTCTCAGTGGTGTTGGAGTAGATATTCTACAGTAGCAGTGTTCCATGTCTCAGTGGTGTTGGTATGGATATTCCACAGTAGCAGTGTTCTATGTGTCAGTGGTGTTGCTGTGGATATTCCACAGTAGCAGTGTTCTAGGTCTCAGGGGTGTTGGTGTAGATATTCCACAGTAGCAGTGTTCTATGTCTCAGTGGTGTTGGTGTGGATATTCCACAGTACCAGAGTTCTATGTCTCAGGGGTGTTGGTGTAGATATTCTACAGTAGCAGTGTTCTATGTCTCAGTGGTGTTGTTGTGGATATTCCACAGTACCAGTGTTCTATGTCTCAGGGGTGTTGGTGTAGATATTCCACAGTAGCAGTGTTCTATGTCTCAGGGGTGTTGGTGTAGATATTCTACAGTAGCAGTGTTCTATGTGTCAGGGGTGTTGGTGTAGATATTCCACAGTAGCAGTGTTCTATGTCTCAGGGGTGTTGGTGTAGATATTCCACTGTAGCAGTGTTCTATGTCTCATGGGTGTTGGTGTAGATATTCCACAGTAGCAGTGTTCTATGTGTCAGTGGAGTTGCTGTGGATATTCCACAGTAGCAGTGTTCTATGTCTCAGGGGTGTTGGTGTAGATATTCCACAGTACCAGTGTTCTATGTGTCAGTGGTGTTGGTGTAGATATTCCACAGTAGCAGTGTTCTATGTCTCAGTGGTTTTGGTGTGGATATTCCACAGTACCAGTGTTCTATGTCTCAGTGGTGTTGGTGTAGATATTCCACAGTAGCAGTGTTCTATGTCTCAGTGGTGTTGGTGTAGATATTCCACAGTAGCAGTGTTCTATGTCTCAGGGGTGTTGGTGTGGATATTCCACAGTAGCAGTGTTCTATGTCTCAGGGGTGTTGGTGTAGATATTCCACAGTAGCAGTGTTCTATGTCTCAGGGATGTTGGTGTAGATATTCCACAGTAGCAGTGTTCTATGTCTCAGGGGTGTTGGTGTAGATATTCCACAGTAGCAGTGTTCTATGTCTCAGGGGTGTTGGTGTAGATATTCCACAGTAGCAGTGTTCTATGTCTCAGGAGTGTTGGTGTAGATATTCCACAGTAGCAGTGTTCTATGTCTCAGGGGTGTTGGTGTAGATATTCCACAGTAGCAGTGTTCTATGTCTCAGGGATGTTGGTGTAGATATTCCACAGTAGCAGTGTTCTATGTCTCAGGGGTGTTGGTGTAGATATTCCACAGTACCAGTGTTCTATGTGTCAGTGGTGTTGGTGTAGATATTCCACAGTAGCAGTGTTCTATGTCTCAGTGGTTTTGGTGTGGATATTCCACAGTACCAGTGTTCTATGTCTCAGTGGTGTTGGTGTAGATATTCCACAGTAGCAGTGTTCTATGTCTCAGTGGTGTTGGTGTAGATATTCCACAGTAGCAGTGTTCTATGTTTCAGGGGTGTTGGTGTGGATATTCCACAGTAGCAGTGTTCTATGTCTCAGGGGTGTTGGTGTAGATATTCCACAGTAGCAGTGTTCTATGTCTCAGGGATGTTGGTGTAGATATTCCACAGTAGCAGTGTTCTATGTCTCAGGGGTGTTGGTGTAGATATTCCACAGTAGCAGTGTTCTATGTCTCAGGGGTGTTGGTGTAGATATTCCACAGTAGCAGTGTTCTATGTCTCAGGAGTGTTGGTGTAGATATTCCACAGTAGCAGTGTTCTATGTCTCAGGGGTGTTGGTGTAGATATTCCACAGTAGCAGTGTTCTATGTCTCAGGGGTGTTGGTGTAGATATTCCACAGTAGCAGTGTTCTATGTCTCAGGGGTGTTGGTGTAGATATTCCACAGTACCCTTGTTCTATGTCTCAGTGGTGTTGGTGTGGATATTCCACAGTACCAGTGTTCTATGTGTCAGGGGTGTTGGTGTAGATATTCCACAGTAGCAGTGGTCTATGTCTCAGTGGTGTTGGTGTAGATATTCCACAGTACCAGTGTTCTATGTCTCAGTGGTGTTGGTGTAGATATTCCACAGTAGCAGTGGTCTATGTCTCAGGGGTGTTGGTGTAGATATTCCACAGTACCAGTGTTCTATGTCTCAGGGGTGTTGGTGTGGATATTCCACAGTACCAGTGTTCTATGTCTCAGTGGTGTTGGTGTGGATATTCCACAATAGCAGTGTTCTATGTGTCAGTGGTGTTGCTGTGGATATTCCACAGTAGCAGTGTTCTATGTCTCAGTGGTGTTGGTGTGGATATTCCACAGTACCAGAGTTCTATGTCTCAGCGGTGCTGGTGTAGATATTCTACAGTAGCAGTGTTCTATGTCTCAGTGGTGTTGGTGTGGATATTCCACAGTACCAGTGTTCTATGTCTCAGTGGTGTTGTTGTGGATATTCCACAGTAGCAGTGTTCTATGTGTCAGGGGTGTTGGTGTAGATATTCCACAGTAGCAGTGTTCTATGTCTCAGTGGTGTTGGAGTAGATATTCTACAGTAGCAGTGTTCCATGTCTCACTGGTGTTGGTGTGGATATTCCACAGTAGCAGTGTTCTATGTGTCAGTGGTGTTGCTGTGGATATTCCACAGTAGCAGTGTTCTATGTCTCAGTGGTGTTGGTGTGGATATTCCACAGTACCAGAGTTCTATGTCTCAGCGGTGCTGGTGTAGATATTCTACAGTAGCAGTGTTCTATGTCTCAGTGGTGTTGGTGTGGATATTCCACAGTAGCAGTGTTCTATGTCTCAGGGGTGTTGGTGTAGATATTCCACAGTAGCAGTGTTCTATGTCTCAGGGGTGTTGGTGTAGATATTCCACAGTAGCAGTGTTCTATGTCTCAGGGGTGTTGGTGTAGATATTCCACAGTAGCAGTGTTCTATGTCTCAGGGGTGTTGGTGTGGATATTCCACAGTACCAGTGTTCTATGTCTCAGGGGTGTTGGTGTAGATATTCCACAGTAGCAGTGTTCTATGTCTCAGGGGTGTTGGTGTAGATATTCCACAGTAGCAGTGTTCTATGTCTCAGGGGTGTTGGTGTAGATATTCCACAGTAGCAGTGTACTATGTCTCAGGGGTGTTGGTGTAGATATTCCACAGTAGCAGTGTTCTATGTCTCATGGGTGTTGGTGTGGATATTCCACAGTAGCAGTGTTCTATGTGTTGGTGTGGATATTCCACAGTAGCAGTGTTCTATGTCTCAGGGGTGTTGGTGTAGATATTCCACAGTAGCAGTGTTCTATGTCTCAGGGGTGTTGGTGTGGATATTCCACAGTAGCAGTGTTCTATGTGTTGGTGTGGATATTCCACAGTAGCAGTGTTCTATGTCTCAGGGGTGTTGGTGTGGATATTCCACAGTACCAGAGTTCTATGTCTCAGTGGTGTTGGTGTGGATATTCCACAGTAAAAGAGAGAATAAGAGGGGGCGGTAACACAAGCAGGAAAAAAAGAACACAAAACAACCGGCAAAAAAATGTCACGCTCAGAATAAACAAGCCCTCTCCCCAAATACCATCTATTATACTGTGTCTAGATAAGGCCTATAAATCGGGCTGCAAAATGCAAGCTCCATTTCTCTGTACTGAATGGTTATCCTTTTGTTTTGACTCAGGGTCTTTTGTCTTCCTCTCATTGTCTCTCGCTGCATGAGTTTGTGTGTGTATATGTGTGTATATGCGTGTGTGTGTGAAAGTGTAAATATCCCGCTGTGTGTGTGAGCGTGTGTAGAACGACAACACATAATGCTTAGGCAGCTGAGCTGAATAATTTGTTCCAACGGGCATCACTGCACCCTACCGTCTCAGGTCTGATTGGGCCAGGCTGTAATCTCATTACCATGTCTCCTACAGGAGTTGTGTGGACTTGGAGGGAAGCGAGCAGAGGAAACCACCCACCACCCAAACACCACCATAGTCTCTAGTCTCCAGACACAGACTGAATCTGTGACCGCCTGCATCTGCTTCTCTAGTCTACAGACACAGACTGAATCTGTGACTGCCTGCATCTGCTTCTCTGTTCTTCAGACACAGACTGAATCTGTGACCGCCTGCATCTGCTTCTCTCGTCTCCAGACAGACTGAATCTGTGACCGCCTGCATCTGCTTCTCTAGTCTCCAGACACAGACTGAATCTGTGACCGCCTGCATCTGCTTCTCTAGACTCCAGACACAGACTGAATCTGTGACCGCCTGCATCTGCTTCTCTAGTCTCCAGACACAGACTGAATCTGTGACCGCCTGCATCTGCTTCTCTGGTCTTCAGACACAGACTGAATCTGTGACCGCCTGCATCTGCTTCTCTAGTCTCCAGACACAGACTGAATCTGTGACCGCCTGCATCTGCTTCTCTAGTCTCCAGACACAGACTGAATCTGTGACCGCCTGCATCTGCTTCTCTAGTCTCCAGACACAGACTGAATCTGTGACCGCCTGCATCTGCTTCTCTAGTCTCCAGACACAGACTGAATCTGTGACCGCCTGCATCTGCTTCTCTAGTCTCCAGACACAGACTGAATCTGTGACCGCCTGCATCTGCTTCTCTAGTCTCCAGACACAGACTGAATCTGTGACCGCCTGCATCTGCTTCTCTAGTCTCCAGACACAGACTGAATCTGTGACCGCCTGCACCTGCTTCTCTAGTCTCCAGACACAGACTGAATCTGTGACCGCCTGCATCTGCTTCTCTAGTCTCCAGACACAGACTGAATCTGTGACCGCCTGCATCTGCTTCTCTAGTCTCCAGACACAGACTGAATCTGTGACCGCCTGCACCTGCTTCTCTAGTCTCCAGACACAGACTGAATCTGTGACCGCCAGACATGGTCCTGGCTGAAGCATGCCTGTGTTTGTCTCTCTCCCTTTATCTGGCCTTGTCTCTCATACCTTATCTCCTCCCCACCTCGCATTCCAGACGCACTTTTCTTCTCTCTCTACCCATAACCCCCCTTTCCTCCCCTTTGTGCATTTTTGTGTCTAAATTGCAGTCTAACAGCTTTTTAAGAGGTGTTTTGCTGGAGTGTAATCCTCCTAGCCTCCCCTTCCAGCCTTTCTTCCATTGTGAAGATTCTTGGCTCAGACCGGGACCTCTTTTATACGGAGAAGATCAGCTCATCCATCCACACGCCTGCCCCCCTCCCCTCCCCTCCCCTCCCCTCACCACCTAACACCCTCCATACCCACCATTCTCTTCTACCATCCCTCCATCCCTCCACACGTCAGCCTCTCTGCCAGATTCCCCCATCTCCCCTTCCTCTGTGTATCTCTCATACTAAACAGTCAGTCAGCCATGATCCCTGAAATCAATGCCTTGCAAGACCCTTTTCAGAATTATATACGGTGTTAGTAATTATTGATTTGTCTTTTCTTTAGCTCTTTCTGACACAGCGCCTTCTCCTCTCCACACTCCCCCATCAGCATCATCACCCAGCCTCCCTGTCCCTCTCTCTCTCTCTGTTCTCCTTCTCTCTCTCTCATTCACACATTCTCTAATTCTCTCTCTCCCTATCCCTTTCTCTCCCTCTCTTTCTCCATCCCAGGCGTGAAAATTGCAAGGGTTTATGTCAGCTTGTCAACACACTGTGCTAGAAGAACCAGGACAGCGGGAGGCAACAACAAGAAAAGACACACTGGAGTGAAAACCTGAGGTACTGTACGGTTGTAAAGAAAAATAACCATAAAAGTGGTCTCCTGTCAGGTCTAAATTGTAAAGGGCCGGGGCTGTAAGAGGCGATTGATGGAATGCTGTAATCAGTCCGTCACATGTGCTGTCACCCTGCATGACGTTGATTTCCACACTGCTCCCATCAGGGCAAGGCAGACTGCGAGGGAGGCGGGCCAAGGAGGAGCTGATCGCATGGGCAAGCAGCGGCTCTGTCTCCCTGGGCACCTGCCACAACAGACACAGTGGATGGAGTGATAGAGAGGTAGAGAGGAAAGGAGGAGAGGACCGAGGAGTGCTGAAGGGAAAAATACTGTGTGTGCGGAATGTCTGTGTAGACTGTAGAGTGTAGAGTGTAGTGTGTGTGTGTGTGTGTGTGTGTGTGTGTGTGTGTGTGTGTGTCTGAGACACTGGCACAGACACTTCCTGTGCTCTCTCTGGTGTCTCTAGTGAGCAGGAGAAGTTCTCTGAGTGTCATTATACCACAGTTGCCATCCCATTCACTGCTCCACTCCAGTGCCTAAGAGCTGACACTATACAGGGGGTGGCTGGCTGACTGGCTGGCTCGACGACTGGAAATGAAAAGCCATGGAAAAAAGAGGAGGGCAGAGGAGGGGGTTGGCGGTATAAAATTGTCTGTATACATCCGCCAACAGTCTTGACAAGATGTTGATTGAGCCAGCCTTGTCATTTGGTTCCCTCTTGCCCCATGGTGTTTTCAGTACAAGACAGCTGCTGGCTGAATCAGTGTGTCATACTCACTCCCAGTCCGCCCCCTTGATCTCTCTCTCCTCTGTCTTTCCCTCTCTCTTCTCCCTCCTTCTCTCTAGTACTGCTTGGAAGGGCTTTCAGTATAATTTACTGTGTTCTTTAAAATCCTTAACTTCTTGTGCCGTTTGCAAAAGCCTGGGTTTAGCGCACACACAACAGCTGACATGCTGGATAAAATGTCACTAGTGCTCAACATGTGACGGGAAGCCTAGCTGCTCAAAGATGGGACGCAAATAATGAAAAAAACTCTACTTCTTACATCCACCTCACTTCGCTCCCCAGCTGCAGAAAACCACAAGTAAACAAAAACAAATAATTAAACAATAGATTAAAAACCATAAAACAATGAAAAGATCATGTTAGAGTGCCTCCTCCCCTTTCTTGCTCTCTTGCACTTTCTCTCAAAGGCAAAGGAAAACAAAGGAATTCTCCACTTAGACTCCACCACTGGGACTCTGGGTCCAATGCCCTGGGGTGTCAATTAATCTAGTCCAGGGATTTGTGGCCTACACTTCCTAATTGAGCCCAGTGGAGGCCCTCTTGGCTCTTCGCGATAGGAAGTAGTGCGTTTCATAATGAATACTTTTCTTTCTTCCTTTATTAATATTAATTTTTATTTAGGGTGGTAATGTTGTAAATGTATGCATGTCAGTACTATTGTTGTCTGCTGATGCTGCTGTGCTGTGTGCTGGTGTTGTTGAACTATAAAGCAGAGGCAGCCTCTGTTGGTAACAGTGGGGCGGCGCATTGAAGTCAAAGCAATTTTTTGGTGTGTGTGTTTTGAAAATAAAGAAAGACTGGTTCAATGAGAGTCTCATTAGTGCTGCTTAATGTGTGTGCTTTATAAAGCTTATAGGTTAATGTTGAATTGGCATCCATTCCATTGAAGCTTCCCTCTAATTTGAGATGGAATTTTTTTCTCTTCCCAGGACCTGACAGAGGGCTTCAGAGGGAGAAAATGACTTGTGTGTGAACTGTATATCCAACAGGGATAAACATTAATGTAATTAAACCATTTCACAATGCTTTTTATTCGTTTTCACTCTCACGGTTGCATCACACAACTATATTTTTTAATTTTGTCTAAGCAACTCTTCCCCACACCTCTGAAACTCCCCGGCACGTAACTCCTGGCGCTTACACAAATTACCCAGCGACCTCCCGGGAGAGCCATAGATCCCGGGGAAACAGCATAGACCTCTCCTCCACAACCCCAGCGCCTGTCTCTTCTTACAAACCGTCTTCAAACCGTTGTTTATTCATCAATGCCCGCTTTTTCACCGGCCACTACCGTTTGTGGGGAAAAAGCCAAGTTTTAATTAAGCGCCAAATTTGATTCCGTTCATCAGATTACTTCTGCCTTGAGACATTCTTTTAAAATTGGTGATGACTAAGGGCTTTCAGAGTACAATAAAGAGAGGAGAGGGGGAAGAAAACATTACCTGCCGACCTCAGTACATCCTGCTTTGTGTTGGGGAAGAAGAGAGGGAAAGGAGGCAAAAACGAATTCCCTGAAACTCAATTTCTTAAGCGTTGATTAGTGCAGCCGTGCAATTAGAGTGAAATGTGAAGTCAGGCTTTTTTTCCGATTCCACCGCTTCCTCTAGAAAAAGCAGGCCGTGATTAATGAATAAAATATTAACGAGAGAACTAATTAATCAATTAATTATTAAGCAAGCACTCTGAACAAGAAGAAGGGGAGGATAGCAGCCAGCAGGGAAGAAAAGTGATGGAGGGATGGTTTGAGGTGTGTGTTATTAGAAAGAGGGGGATTTGGAGAGAAGGTTCTGCCTGTTTGTTCACTCAGTTTGTGTAGTTTTTCCGAGGTGGGAGGGAGGGAGACGGAAGACAAGAGTGAAGCCAACCCTTTAACATTTGTTCAGCTCGTGTCTTCTTCTCTGTAAACTCCTGACTCAGCTAGTACTGTCTTGTAAGTGCTGATCTTGTAACGTCAGGCGTTGCAACTTCTCCAGTACATCAAGGCTGTGGTCATGTGGTCGTGTAATGATGTAGCCTGGCAGAACCTCAAACTACTATGCGTCTGTCTGCGGGCACTGGGCGGCGAAGTTGTTGGGCGGTTACTGCTGGCACGCTGCCACACGACCAACACCCAATGCCCCCCTTCCCTCTCCCGCAGATAACCCAAAGTCCCCCCCCCCCCACCCCACCCCCTGGCTTTAAGTAGGACACCCCATCAATCTTTGATAATGTGCGGCGTGGGCCTCTCCAGTGTGACCAGGGGCTGATGAGACATCACAGTGGGGAGTTGATGTATGAAATGTGGGCCTGGACTGTAATTGTGATCTACTGTGTTTCCAGTCAAGTTTGACCTTTTTTCTTCCATATTCATCGCTGCAGTGAAAGAAAATATGTGTGATCTACTCCCCCCTCAGGATCCCCCTTCTCCTCCCCCTCTACACTTTACTCAGTGCTGGCGGGACTGGCAAATGTCCCATAGTGCACCCACACACAATAGGATATGACACACAAAATATTATTTTATGATGGGATGGGTTTACTGTGGGCCATTCAAATGCAACATAACTCTATAAAGCCTATCCTTCTCCACCCTACTCCTACCCCAACCTCCTCCCTTCTTACTCCATGAAATCATATCCTCAAAGCTTGAACATGAGAGGAATAGCTTTCATCCCGGCTTGGTATCCTTCCTGGCATTTATTGCTGGCCTTATTAACAGAGTTGTGAGTGACAGAGGCAGAGAGAGAGAGGGAGAGAGAAAGACCTCCTTGCAAATGTATGACCATATTAGAGACACATATCTCCCTCAGATTACACGGAGCCACAAAGAATTTGAAAACAAAGCCAATTTTGATAAACTCCTATATCTATTGGGTGAAATACCACAGTGTGCCATCACAGCAGCAGGATTTCTGACCTGTTGCCACAAGAAAAGGGCAACCAGTGAAGAACAAACACCATTCTAAATAAAACCCATATTTATGTTTATTTATGCTCCCTTTTGTACTTTAACTATTTGCATATCATTACAAAACTATATAGCCATGATTTGACATTTGGAATGTCTCTATTCCTTTGGAATGTAATGTTGTGTCATGTTCACGGTTCATTTTTTATTGTCTATTTCACTTGCTTTGGCAATGTAAATATATGTTTCCCATGCCAATAAAGCCCTTTGAATTGAACTGAATTGAGAGAGAGAGAGAGAGAGAGAGAGAGAGAGAGAGAGAGAGAGAGAGAGAGAGAGAGAGAGAGAGAGAGAGAGCGTGAGAGCTGCAGGGAGGGTCTCTAAGGGCCCTCTGGAGAGAAGGCTGCTGCAGCCCTGTGGAAGAACAGAGAGATGGGGCCACAGCACAGGGCATCATCCTCAGCCTGCCTGTAATGCCTGGTAAAGGTCCTTCTCTCTCCTCTCTCTCTCTCTCCTCTCTCTCTCTCTCTCTCTCCTCTCTCTCTCTCTCTCTCTCCTCATCTCTCTCTCTCTCTCTCTCTCTCTCTCTCTCTCTCTCTCATCTCTCTCTCTCTCTCCTCTCTCTCTCTCCTCTCACTCTCTCTCTCTCCTCGCTCTCCTCTCTCTCTCTCTCTCTCTCTCTCTCTCTCTCTCTCTATCTTCCCCTCTCTCCAAATCTCTAACTCGGTGTATCCCTGGTGTTGACTCACTGGTGCTGTTTTCTGGCCTAATGGCAGCGTGGAATTGCAGATTTCCTCAGAGCTCAGTTGGTTTGAATGGGTCTTTGTCCTGCTGGCTGGGCTGGCCCATTGACTGGAGGACCTGGACATATGGTCCCTGACTGTGTGATGTGCTGGGACGTGCCTAGCTGAAGAATGCTGTGGGCTGGGCCCTTGACCTCTGCCTGTCCCTTAACACCTTGCCTGCCTGAGCAAAGCTGGTGGCTTGATAAACTTAACCACTTCATTGTGTCACTCCATTTTTTCTGGAGTGGGGTTTATTATTTGGGGGGTTTGTTAGTTGAGGGACAGATGTGTGACTGTTTCACCACTCACACTCAAACACACACACAAAGGAAGAGACACAAACAAACACACAGAGATGCAAACAGAGAAAACACACACACAAAGAGAGAGAGAAATAGAGAGAGAGACACACACACACGCACACACACATTGCTCTGCAGCTCGCCTATCTGCCTGGCTGCAGTAATGGATAGAGTCTTGGTGCCAGTGCCAGTATCTTTGATGTCCAGACTTGTATTGGGAGAATCTCACTGTGCCTCAGTGCGATAAGGCCTTTAAATTAAGTGTCTAACAAGGACGTCCAGAGTGTCCACAACGGTGACATTGCCACCCAAGTATAACCCCATCAATCAGGGAAATGGACCACTATCTACCCACACCATGACTGTCCACTCCACACAGCAGCCAAAAAGTTTTAGCTAGTGCAATTATGCCAAACGGCTATCTCTCTTCTCTCTCTGCAAATACTGAATTATAATTTTTTTCATTTGCAGTTCACAGCTCATCTGTCTGTGACCCCTGGTTTGTGGCCCTGATAAACAAGTGGAGCGTTGCAGGCTCTTAAAGCCACCCGGGGAGATTATCGATCATTAGACAGAGCGTGGAGATAACCCTCTCAGCTGGCCATATCGTCTCCACAGGATATGGTATGAATCACAGGAAGTTGAGATCAATCTGCTGTATATAGATTGTGCCGCTTGATTACAAAAAATATCCCATTTGGCTTAAACCACCCCAATGCCTGCGAGTGCGTATGTGTGTGTGTTTAAGCACAAGAGAGAGAGGAGATTGGGAAAGAGAGATTGTGTGGCATATCATATCTTTTTCTATTTCCGTGACTTCTGGTGTTTGCTGAAGCCGCCTCTGCCTCCCATCCTATTCCATCACCACCATGCAATCTGTCCCACCTCCACTCCTTCACTCTCCTCAGCCTGGCCTACTCTTACATCTCCCTTCTTGAGGAAGGCTTCTTTTAAATCAGAATTAAAACAGACTCCAAACCTCCAGCTCTCCCAGGGGCCGGCTGAAAGCAGCTTAGAACAATCAAGCAGACAGATTAGAAGTGAAAAGAAAAGAGGAGGAAGGAGAGTGGGAGAACCAGAGAGAGGGGAAACAACCCAAAGAATGGAATGGTGGAGAAAAATATTGAGAGAAGGAAAAATTAACCCTTTACTCCACCTCCCTCCCTCCCTCTCTCCCGTCTTCCCTCCCTCCCCCCTCTCCTCCCTCTTTCGGCTCTGTCCCTCCTCTTGTCCCTGACCATTCAGCTATTGGGTAGATTAGGCAGCGAGCGGAGCCGGAGGACAGGGTAAACACTATGGGGAAACAAAGACCAACAGGAGCCCACCTTATTGGATTGTAATTCTGAGCTGGGGGAGAGCTTGTAGAGGGGCATGTTATACCGTGCTGTGTGACACAAGTTAGAGTAGAGTGGTAACACCACGCCAACTTTACTTTCATCACCTAGCCTACACTCATCCCCCACCCTTTCACTAATATTCCCTCCCTCCCTGCATCCTCTCTTTTTCCTCTCTGGTTTTCTCCCCATCCCCCCACCCTTCTCTCTTTGCCGGCTCTTTCACATATTGCCTGTGAGAATGGCAAACAGAAGCTTCTCAAAACACTCCTCAGAGAGCTATTTGTCATCCCCCTTTCCCGGGATCTCTCTCTTTCTCTCCCCTTCTCTTTTAACAAGGTGGAACGAGACTCATCCCCTAGAGGCGGCTGTTTGAGCGATAAGGTTAAAATGGGCTGAAAAATTGGGGAAGATTATTTGATATTGGACAGATTGAATTATCTGGAGTGAGAGGGGGGGAGGGATGGGAGGAGAGCAACATAACTGTTCTGCAGTGCCCCAGGAGGAAGGTTGGTGTGGAGGAGGAGAGGAAAGAGAGAGAGAGAGAGGCTGCTTTTATATTAATGGTCACCAAACTCAAAAACAAGTCAGGATAATGAAAAGGGTCTTATTTTTTCCTCTCAAGAGTCCAATCTTCCCAATCCACATCCCTGCTAATTTGAGTGTGAAAACGCAGTCTGTCCGAGTCGAGCCTGGAATTCAACATATGTGTGAACTTTCTCGCTGACGTTGAATCAAACCCGTTGGCCCCACTGATTAGGCTTGTGTTCAGGTCTCTCATGTTCCCACTCGTCCCCCTGCGCTAATTACAGAGAGGGCTAATTAATGTAAAGTGTCAGAGAGGACCTTGCCACCACAGGCACACACGCGGTCTAACACGGGAGAGAGAACGGTCTAACACGGGAGAGAGAACGGGGGAAGAAACACACCCGCCCGCGCGCCGGCAAGAGACAAGCCATCCTCACCTCAACAGCCTCACAAAGCGATTCATTAATTGGTGTGAAAACACACACACACACACTAATGTTATGGGTATTCGGAGAAGCTGTTGCTCGTTAACACATTACCCAGAAGGGAGCGAGAGAGAGAAGAAATGAGAGAAAAGAAGAGTGGTTGGTTGTATGGTGCGGAGAGGGGGAACATTTTGACCCCAGTGTTGTGTTTGTACCTTTGCGGTGTCGGCCAACACAGTTCATGTTTCACACAAGATGGCAGGTTCCTCTTCCGTACCCCCGGCGGAAAGTGTGAAAAGGCTTTTCTAGACCACCGTGCCTTTCTAATCAAAGCTACAGGAAATGAATCAGAAGCAACAGTTCCGAATCGACCCCAGAGGTAAAGGTGGAATTGACATGGCCACCGTTCATTTTCACACCATTAAAGCAACCGTCATGCTCCTACGGCACAACTGAAGAACCATAGATTTTCTCTCCCCATTCATTCCTGTTCTGACCTAAGTGTAACTAGTGTGCTGAGAATCAGGAAGCAAGTTCAGGGAGTGAGTGTTTTAATAAATAAATGAAACAATAAACAGGTAACACAAACTACGCACCCACATGAAAACATCAATAACACCTGAGGAAAGAACCAAGGGGAGGGACAGATTTAGGGAAGATAATCAAGGAGGTGATGGAGTCCAGGTGAGTGTCATGAGGCGCTGTTGTGCGTGACGATGGTGACAGGAGTGCGGGATAATCAGCAGCCTGATGACCTAGAGGCCGGAGAGGAAGTATACGTGACACTAAGAAAACCATGCACCACTTAAAAAACCTATCTGCCGTTAACTAAACCGAACAACAAACAAAAGCACACACCAAACAAAACCTTCACACAACATAGTCACTATTAGTAGTCACTAACTTCCAGAGGTGCAAGACAAAGGAGCCCAATTCTAACTGGCTTTTAAAGACCTCCAAGAACAATCAGAACTCTTTTTTAAGAGAGAGTTCACTCTCTCCAGCCCCTATGGTCTTTCTAAAGGAGTGCTCAGTCAGTTAGGCAGTGTAAGGCAGTTAGGCCGTGGTCTATAGAGCAGTGAATGGCTAATCCAGAGTTTGAAGGACCCAGAACCGCCCTCCTCGAGCTCAGGCTGAATGCAGACTGAATGGGCCTCGGAGTAGGACTGATTGCCCCACAGTCTATGGTCAGCTTTTTTTAAGTAGCCTGTGATTGAGTGGTTCCATTAATGTCCCATTTATCTTCCTTCCCTGCGCCAGAGCTCTGAAAGAGCGGGTGACACTCCTGGACACACCCACGCAGAGACAGGAGAACGGAGCATGCGCTCAGGCGCACGTGCACACTCACTCACACATACACATGCAGAAACCATCTCTCATACACACACATACACATGCAGAAACCATCTCTCATACACACACATACACACACACACACACTGGAGTCGTGACTGGACCCAGGCTTTTCAGAACCACAAGGATATGACCACTTTGTGTCTATCTAGTGCACTACGAGCAACTGCAAACTGCCAGCACTGTCACTGTGTTAAAAGATAAACAACTGTGATGGCTTGGTACAATCACTCAATAGTTCTCAAATAACACCAGAAATACTGTCAGCCTCTCAATAACTCCAAGGACATCTGTTGCTCAGCATACACGCTTTTAAAATACAGAGGGCTAAATGAATGCAGCTGAAACCCCTGGGCCCGGGCCCAAGAGGAGGCAAAAAATGATATTTATTTTTTTACAACAAATAATAATAAAGGAAATATATACTTGCATATATTATATATTCAATATATATTATGTATGTAGTATGTATTTGTATTTATTTTTTACTGCAACCGCCAACCACAGGAGAATTTAGGAGTGTAGACAGCCTGCTGCCGCTATGCTAATCCTCAGATGGGGGAGGAGAGGAGGTAGAGTGACACGTCGGTAACTGGGGGACCTGCCTTCATTGGGTAACTGATTAATAAAAAGTAAAACATTTACTGCAATAATAAATACATGTGACTGGTCAATTGTGTGAGTCAGGGGCTGGGCCCAAGCGACAACCCCCCGAACACACACACAAAAAACGCAACAACGCAGGAGACCACTCTCAATGTTCAGAAAGACAAGAGAGCATCATTTAGCCACAGTGGATCAATAGTTTATAAAAAAATAACTGTGGATTAAGTTTTATCACAAGCACATGCAACCAACATATAGTGTATTTTATTTTTTATGAACCTTTATTTAACAGTGTGTGTCTTATAAGGGTGTTAGGCCAGCATGAGCTGCCAGAACAGATTGAATGCGCCTTGGCATAGATTCTACATGTGGACTTAAACTTTGCCAGGAAAATGCATTTACTCAAGTGTTTGGAAGTTACCGGTATGCCTACAGTCAGGAAGGCTGCAGTTTGGGGAGAATGTATGTCAAATATACAGCTTTTTGCATTGTGGCCATAGACATATAATCCATAGAGGGCTATTGTAACCTCTTACCCTGGCAATTTCACTATTAAACTCATCGGTACACTAGCAATAGATACCAGTCCTGACTTGAATGGGAACTACCATCTATGGATTATATTTCTATGGTTGGTTACAGCTGTCGGTTTGCGTTTTGCAGATTTCAAAGTACAATTAAGGGAAAAATATGCTGTTTGTAAAACAAATGGCTACTGCTGAAAAGAGACGACTAGTCTGTCTGTAGAACCAATAGAAACAGTTTTTCTCAACAACTCCCAATTAGATTTCTTAATCCGGCCCTGAAAGTATAACAGGAGCTGCAGGTTTTTCACAAATTATCTTCCTGAGACTGATTAGACTTGGGCTGTAGTTTCAGACAGTAACCTGTAATCCTCTCACTCCAGACATCTCTCCATTGAACAAGTTGAAGGACAGACTGAGGACTTGCTGCTCTTCTGTTGTCTGCCTGCAGCTTACTGCTCCACATGTTCCCCACCTCCTCAACCTCACACACTCACAAACCAGGGTGTGTGTAAAGTGGTGCTGGGGTGTGTGTAAAGCGGTGCCAGGGAGTGTGTGCTGTGTCTTCTTAGGGATGGTTTGGCAGGTGGCTGTGTTTGAGGTGTATGAAACAGAGATAAAACGGTGTGTGTTTGTGTGTGTGTCAGGGTTGTGTGTGTGTGTGTCAGGGTTGTGTGTGTGTGTCAGGGTTGTGTGTGTATGTGTCAGGGTTGTGTCTGACGGAGACAGGAGCAGGGCCCTGTGGCCTCACACGTGGAGGTTGGAGACCCTCCCAAACAACTGAAAACAAACAGGCACTTCCAGGGACCAGACACTGCCTTTGATCTGGAGGAGAGACGATCTCTTGCTCTCTGTTTCCCTCTCTCCGTCTCTCTCTCGCCCCCCCCCCTCTCTCTCCCTCTCCTCTCTCTTCTGCTTCACAGTGTTAATGTTTCTCTCTCCTACACTTTCTCTCCCTCTCTCTCATTCCTCATCTCCCCTTGCTCTCTCTCTACCTCTCTATCCCCTTCCCTTCCCTCCCCCTCTCCCCACCTCACTGCATCAATGGGGTGACTTTTCAGGCAGCATTGGGCTACACCTCAAAGTGCAGGCTGTGAAGACAGCTTTTCTCTCCTCCTCTCTCTCATCCATTATCGTTCCATCTCTCTCTGTCTCCTGTCCTTTATACCACACCCCTACTCCTCCTACTCCTCCTTGGCAGCCTTGAACGTTGAAATGGAGAGGGACATTTCCGTCGTCTACACATCTCATTTCATCTGCACCTCTGTATCTCTCTCCCTGTGGCTATCTATCGCTCTTCTCTGCCTTTGTCTGTTTATCTTTACATCTAATTATGCTGTCTCACTTACGCAATTAGCACACAAACAAATAGCTAAACCCCCCCTTAGCAGAGCCCAGAGAAAACAAATGATGGAGAACAATGGGTAGAAATGGCTGCTGCACCAAACCACATGATGGATGCAGCCTGGAACTCTGCGTCTCATCCCCCTCTCCCTCCCTCTGTCCACTCCTCTCTCCTCCAATGTTATCTCCTGCTCTATCTGTCTCTGTTTGGAAACTCCCTGAAAACCTGCAGTATCTATACTCTCTCCTTCCCTCCCTCCAGCCCAACTATCCTATCAATAGCAGGTTATATCATCTGTCATAGACTGACACTGGATTCACACTCACATCATCTTAGGCAATGTCATCCCTATTGTGTATGTGTCTGTAACACTCTCCCTCTCTCTCTCCCTTTCTCTCTTTCCTCCCTTTCTATCTCTGCTTCTCCCTTACCTCTATCCTTGCTGTTGTCTCTATTGAACCCCCCCCCCTCCTCCTTCCTCCCCTATCCTCCAGAGCGTTCCATGCACCATGGCTGGGACTTTCAAAAGCAAGCAGACATTCCTGTAGCAGAAGGGCGTAGTAGCCCAATCTGTGGAGGGAACAATCAGTTCTTCTCGCTCCTCCTACTTTTAATAAGGAGTTCCCAGAATGGTGCAACCCTAGGAGGGACTGCTGCTGTCTCCTGGCGGGGGTGCAGGGATGTAGAGGGGTATAGGGTTCGCCCCTGTCACTTAGCTCTCCAGACCCTAACCCTGCTGGAATTCTACTGGAATGTTGTCAGGATCAGGAAAGGCCACGGCCCATTGATTATTTAGCACTACCTCATAAACTGAGATAGTTTTGGAAGTGGGATCAGATTCACCTCTCCAACACCTCACCCACCCACACACACACCCACATAAATGCACACACGCACACGCACACGCGCACACACACACACACACACACGCACACGCACACGCACACGCACACGCACACACACACACACACAAAACCCCTTCTTCAAAAAACATTCTGTGTCTTAAGTCCATCTTCATGGCAAAGGGATACCTCAGGTTGTAATGTTTCGCCCTGAGGCGTTGAAACAACCCCTTTCAATTCTTCCGCCCTGGATTCTTACTTCAGTTACATCTTTGTTATTCTTTTAGCTACCCTGTGCTGGGAGAAAAAACACAGGTTCGCTTTACACCAATACAAGCATATACATTACCTCAAATGCTAAGCTGCTGGCAGTAAATCCTTCTGACCCCCCCTCTCTTTCTCTCTCTCCCCTCCCTCCTCCCCCGGCTGAGGCACAGCTCTCTCTCTTTCTCTGTCTCTCTGCTCAGACAAACATTTCCTCCCAACCCCCTGTCCAGAGGATCTCCAATGCCTCTTGCTGTATGAAGCTCCTGCTTTTCATCACCACAGAAGTTGGAGACCCACCTTACCCACTTACTGACTCTCACCCCTATCCCCCAAACCCTCCACCGTCCCTGGCTGTCGCCCCACCCCTCACCGCGCCTCTCCTCTCCAACACAGCTTGATAAAATTACAATGTTTGTACATTGAGGGAGCCGCAGTTAAAAGCCTGATCGATGAGCTTTGACTGACACCCCTCAGTTGATAGCAAATTGGCTGGCTTTCCTAGCGGCCTCCCACAGAGAGTTTCAAAGCCTTGCTCTAAATTCCCCGCTGGAGGAGAAGGGAGAGAAGAAAAAAAGTTGCTACACTTTCCGCCAACCCTTCACCCAGCTGTCTGCCTCTCAAAACAACACAGAGAGGCAGAGAGACCTACCGTTCTCACTGAGAGAAGGAGGAGGAGAAAGAGAGTTTAAGAAGCGGTTTCCTTTCCCGACCGCCGAGCCCAATATTTTTGTTAACGGTTGAGTCACTATCACAATATTTGCCCTCAGATTCCTGTCAGTTTAAACTGTCAGGAAGCAGGAAGATGGAGCTCTTTGTTTGAGGAGGAGAAAGAAAGAAAGACAGAGAAAGAAAGAAGGAGACAGAGAGAGAGGGGTAGGTGGGGACCTGAAGCCCAGGGGAGCATGGGAGTTTTCTTCCTTCACGCACTCAACCCTCTGGTCTCTGTAATGTCCACCCATCCCAGCCAGGCCATCGCTTGTTTCCTTGAGTGCATTCCTTTCCCCCTGGTTGGGTTGAGTTGAGTGGAGACATGACATCCTGAGAGATAGAGCGTCATTAATTAGACAGTCGGGCTTTGACTAACCGCTCCATAAAGGGCACATAGCCCCAAAGATGGGAAACACTCATCTCAGCTCATCATCCTCTGCCCCAATGCATGCCCTTGACCCCCTGTCTTAGTGTGTGTGTGTGTGTGTGTGTGTGTGTGTGTGTGTGTGTGTGTGTGTGTGTGTGTGTGTGTGTGTGTGTGTGTGTGTGTGTGTGTGTGTGTGTGTGTGTGTGTGTGTGTGTGTGTGTGTGTGTGTGTGTGTGTGTGTGTACTATGAGCAACACATAGTTTAGGGCGTTGCTTTGATAAGCTCCTCATGAGTCACTTATGGACGTGCACACACAACAACTCTCCAAAATAGCACACAATGGCCACATGATATTAACGTCCCTCTGCTCAAGAGGAGCCACTGAAAATCGGACCGCATCTCAAGAACGGATTGAGCGGGGAATAAAAATAGATAAATAAGTAGAAAATATATAGATAGACAAATAAATAGCTTCTCCCAGGATTCATAACCGCATGGGTTTTTCTCCCTCAGCCTCTTCCCAGCTGCCAGAATCACCCCCCAACAGGGCCATCTTTAAAACAAGGTTGAGGAACACGGCTAGTGAAGATAACAAAGGCCCAGATATTGCTGCAACACGGGAGATACATTTCAATTTGCTGTTGGTTTCTGTGTCTCGGCAGGAGATAGGAAATTCTTGTCTTGGAGGGCAGGAATTGATTGGAAAATAAAAACTAATGTTTGGTCTAGTATGTTGGAACTTTCTTTATGCTCTCTGGGTTTCTTGGGTTGGAGGTCTTGCCAAATTGTGATACATCTCTCTAGAAAGATGTGACACCCCCCCAAAAAATGTGACACCCCCCCAAAATATTTTTTTTTAATGTATTTCACTAAAATAGCTGGCTGGCTTGCTACTGTTTGAACACAGGCTGTGCTACTGCTCTACTCTCTCCCTCTGGGCTCTGTTTTAATGATTTGTAAAGAATTAACCCAGGGTTCCCTCGCTGTACCATTGTTTGGAGGAGGAGAATGCAGAGAGTAAACAGCCTCTGCTCTCTCCCTACTGTATTCTAATCAGTGGGTGATAATAGAGCCCAGTAATCTGCCGGCAGTGGATGGAAGTGGGGCTGTTGTAGGACTGGTAGGGGCCCTGGGCTGAGAGGCTGAGGGGCTGAGAGGCTGAGGGGCTGAGAGGCTGAGGGGCCGGGCGGCATATGTGTGTGTGGATGGACCAGTTATTTGGAAGAGGAAGCTGACACAGCCCCTCCATTGTCCCTGTCTTTATGTGTCACTTCCTGCAAGGACCTTCCTCTGCCCCGGAGGGAAACAGAGGTGAGGACATGCAAAGACAGAGACGAGGAGAGAAGTAAGGGAAGGAGAGAGCAGTGAGAGTTAGAGAAGCAGAGTTAGAGAGAGAGAGAGCAGAGAGAGAGAGAGAGAGAGAGAGAGAGAGAGAGAGAGAGAGAGAGGGGGGATGAAAAGAAGGGGAGAAAATAGAGCGAAGAGAGAGGAAGCGAGAGAGAGACAAAGACAGGGATGGAAGTGGCCAAGTACCCCAGCTGGTAGTACAGCTCCAGCATATCTTGCCTGGCTGCCCACACAACACAAGGCCTTCCCTGTTGTGTTGAGCCGTGCCATCAACTACATCCAGTGAAGTAGCTAACAGCTGATAACAAGGCCCCTGGACACAATGCCAAGTTCTTTATCTCTGTTTCCCCGCATGGCAAAGCTGATTAGCGAGACAGAGCTTGTTTTATGAAGCCCCATTGTTTATATTCTCCCTCCAATTTCTGCCTCTGTACACAGCAAAGTTGTTGAGGGGATGGGGGTTGGGTGGATTGTGGGCCAAAGATGAGTGAGGAAGACCCCAGGGGTCATTGTGCTGTTTGTCAAGGAGGCGAGGTCCGAGGAAGAAGACAATGCCAGTGTGCGTGAACATGTCTTGGGGCTGGAAGACACAGTGACCCATTGTTATAGCTTCTCTCCTCTGCACCCCTGTATGACTGTATGACTGTCTTTCTACGTATGTCTATAGCACTGTCTGTCTGTCTGTCTGTCTGTCTGTCTGTCTGTCTGTCTGTGTTTCTCTGTCTGTCTGTCTGTCTGTCTGTCTGTCTGTCTGTCTGTCTGTCTGTGTGACTGTCTGTTGGTTTGTCTGTTGGTACCTTCGGATGAGTAAGTTCTGAGTTACTGGAGGGAAAGTGAAAGTGCAGGGAAAGGAGGACTCTCTACAAAAGGTTAAGATGTGGTCGGGAATGGATATGAATTGTTGGTTTTCTGAGTGTACTGGTCTGGGGGGAATAACTCTTGCAGAGTGACTCACGAGTAAGTGTCTACAATTTCACTCAAAACAAAACAAATCTTAAGAGCTCTCATGCCATGAACAAAAACGACCTTTAAAGTTTGATTTGTGCCCCCTCCCCTGAATCCTATTCCTTTCCATAGTCTATGAGGTCTGTCTGGAAATCAAATCTCCACCAGTTTGAGCCATGGGTCCATTGCAGAGAGCACTCCTAGTGTGGGAATCAAAGTAGGCCAAACTCATCCATATCTTTGCCATGGGTGCGTCTCCTAAATAATGCAACAGACTTCTACACCAGATGGATTCTGCTGCGTCAGCGCTATTGTGACCGTGCACCCCTGGTCTGACACATCCTCAACTTGGCTTCTCTTCTCCCCCTCTGCCTTCCAACTTATTCTCTCTCATTTTACTCCCCCCCCCCCACAGCAACATATAGAAAATGAGGGAGAGAGATAGGGGGGAAATGAGAGAAAGATGGAGAGAAGTTAATGATGGTCCATGGTATTCCCTAGTGTTTTCCCGCCGCGTGTCAACTTGATCATCACACTGGTAGTTACACTTCTGATTCCTGTCTCTCTCCTCCTCCTCATCCTCCCTCTCCCTACGACCCCTTACACCCCCACTCCTCTGTCCCCCCACTCACTCCGCCCAAGCCTGACTCCTCCGCAAGAATTCAAAGCAGCGGAGGCTCATGAAATATGCACGGTCCCCCTAAAACAAACTTCCCTAGCCACGCTGCTACCGAATCGCCCAGAAATATTTCTGCCACACAGCTTAGATCCAGGACAAATCTCTGCTAATGGGGAAGGGGGAGGGGGAGGGGGGGGAGGTCAAGGAGGCAAAGCTATATGTTCCTCTGATGGCGCCTGTCTAGGCCTCGTTGTGTATTTACAGTATATCCATGGTGGAAGGCTGTGTTTGTTTGTGTGTAGATGAGTTCTACTAGACTTACTAATGCCCCACAACACATTCCCCTCACTGGGCAAGTTCAGAGGAGGATGGTGATGGTGATGCATTTTCAGGGTGCTTCACTGGGTTTAGACATGAGTGGCGACAGCCAGGACTTGAGGAAAAAGCAGCGAGGGAAACGTGTGATCTCAGCTACCAGCCTTTGAACTTACCCAATGAGACTCAGCAAACCAAAGCTAAAGGTTCCAAAAAAGAGCTCATTGAAGATTACTCGGAATACTGATGCAGGGTGGAATCCAATTCCAGTGGGAAGCCAGGGGACATTCTGAGAAAGCAAATGATGGATAGATGCTGCTGTTGCTCCTGCTGCAGAGGAGGGCCACAGAGAGGACATACATATGGATGGGGGAACAAGCATTGAACAACCAAGTTTTCTGGGACTGTGTGTGTCTGTTTGTGTGTGTGTGTGTGTGTGTGTGTGTGTGTGTGTGTGTGTGTGTGTGTGTGTGTGTGTGTTGCAGCCTGTGAACCATGCTGGCTGCTGCCCCTCCCCATCCAGCTGCTGTCTGTCTGTCAAGGAATTGTTCTGCTGCTGGTGTCATCTTACACCCGGTCCCCTCTACCCCCTCCCCTCTCTCTGATGATCTGATGAGAAAAACATGCGTGACAGACACAGAGTAAATCTATGACTACTCTATCATGACAAATGGGACATTACAGTTTGTTTGCCATTTGTGGTGTTTGTTTGTCAGGAATGGATCCACTAGGACCCTGGAACTCTGCTGTTGTTTGTTTGTGCTCCTCACAGTCAATAGTTAGGGGAATACTGTATTTCCCGACCCTCGTTGACAATTCTTTAGGAGGGAAAAGTCTGTTTGTGCTTGTGTTCCAGTTCCAGCAGGCGTTCCATCTCCATCTCCTCTCTCTTTTCCTCCCAGAGGAGAGTGGGTGTCAGTGTGACAACGTTGTGTATTCTGATTCAACATTTAAATTTAATTACTGCCTCCCCATGTGTCAGTACTCGGCTCTCGTTTATCAAAGACAGTGGGAAGAAAACACGGCTTAACTGCCAATAAACATTTTGTTTTTAATTAATTTACTGAAGCGTTGACCGAAAGCGCTTTACTTTACTCCTGGATGCTCAATGTTAATTGGAAGAAGTAAGATCCTCTGAATCCGAGGGGTCGGGGGATTTGAAGCCTTTATCTAGAGCCGAATCAGAGCCTGCGTTAATAATACACCAAAACGAAGGAAATGTTTGTTGAAAGGCGTGGAAACTGGAAACAACAACACACATGCATAAAAATAGAGCAATGAGGGGTTGGGTATGAAAATATACAGTTGAAGTCGGAAGTTTACATACACCTTAGCCAAATACATTTAAACTCAGTTTTTCACAATTCCTGACATTTAATCCTAGTAAGAATTCCCTGTCTTTGGTCAATTAGGATCACCACTTTATTTTAAGATTGTGAAATGTCAGAATAATAGTAGAGAGAATGGTTTATTTCAGCTTTTATTTCTCTCATCACATTCCCAGTGGGTCAGAAGTTTACATACACTGAATTAGTATTTGGTAGCATTGCCTTTAAATTGTTTAACTTGGATCAAATGTTGTTTTGGGTGGCCTTCCACAAGCTTCCCACAATAAGTTGGGTGAATTTTGGCCCATTCCTCCTGACAGAGCTGGTGTAACTGAGTCGGGTTTGTAGGCCTCCTTGCTCGCACACGCTTTTTCAGTTCCGCCCACACATTTTCTATAGGATTGAGGTCAGGGCTTTGTGATAGCACTCCAATACCTTGCCTTTGTTGTCCTTAAGCCATTTTGACATAACTTTGGAAGTATGCTTGGAGTCATTGTCTATTTGTAAGACCCATTTGCGACCAATTTTCTACTTCCTGACTGATGTTTTGAGATGTTGCTTCAATATATCCACATAATTTTCCTACCTCATGATGCCATCTATTTTGTGAAGTGCACCAGTCCATCCTGCAGCAAAGCACCCCCACAACATGATGCTGCCACCCCCGTGCTTCACGGTTGGGATGGTGTTCTTCAGCTTGCAAGCCTCACCCTTTTTCCTCCAAACATAACGATGGTCATTATGGCCAAACAGTTCTATTTTTGGTTCATCAGACCAGAGGACATGTTTCCAAAAATAACTGTTTTTGTCCCCGTGTGCAGTTGCAAACCGTAGTCTGGCTTTTTATGGCAGTTTTGGAGCAGTGGGACTTGTTTTACTGTGGATATAGATACTTTCGTACACGTTTCCCCCAGCATCTTCACATGGTTCTTTGCTGTTGTTCTGGGATTGATTTGCACTTTTCGCCCCAAAGTACGCTCATCTCTAGGCGACAGAATGCGTCTCCTTCCTGCGCGGTATGACGGCTCAGTGATCCCCCATGGTGTTTATACTTGTGTACTATTGTTTGTACAGATGAACGTGGTACCTTCAGGTGTTTGGGAATTGCTCCCAAGGATGAACCAGACTTGTGGAGGTCTACTATTTTTTTTCTGATTTCTTTTGATTTTCCCATGATGTCAAGCAAAGAGGAACTGAGTTTGAAGGTAGGCTTTGAAATACATCCACAGGTACACTTCCAATTGACTCAAATGATGTCAATTAGCCGTTCAGAAGCTTCTAAAGCCATGGCATAATTTTGGGGAATTTTCCAAGCTGTTTAAAGGCACAGTCAACTTAGCGTATGTAAACTTCTGACCCACTGGAATTGTGATACAGTGGAATTGTGATACAATTATAAGTGAAATAATCTGTCTGTAAACAATAGTTGGAAAAATTACTTGTGTCATGCACAAAGTAGATGTCCTAACCGACTTGCCAAAACTATAGTTTGTTAACAAGAAATTTGTGGAGTGTTTGAAAAATGAGTTTTAATGACTCCAACCTAAGTGTATGTAAACTTCCGACTTCAACTGTACATTTTCTATGACAGTGGTCTCACTCAATCAAAGGGGCCATTGTTGTTTACTTTCCATACAGAATGATGTATGTTTTCGCTGGTGCAATCACATTTCCTCTCTGGGGGATTAATAAAGGATTATGTATTCTTACAGAATAACGCAATAGCCGATATTGCCTACTGTGCTGTAACTATGGAAAAAGTACCATAGAGGTTTTATTTGCTCTATATGGGTTTTACTTATATTATATCCAGGCATGTTGATATTGCATAACCATTCAAAGGCCACATAAACTGATTTTCTAGCACATAATAGCACACACATGCACACACACACAGCCAAGATTAGTAGCCTATCAAAAGAAAGACCCATTGTTTGGAACAGTTGAATGTGAAACCTCCTTTCCTAAGAGGAATACTAATTGGACATTGAAGAGACATATAAATAAGTACAGCGACAGTTATAGTAAACTATCATTGGCAAAGGCCACTACACAAATGATTGACACGCCAATGTTGACTCCCATCAGATGATTGCCCCCGGTGGCTGAAGTCCTCACGAATAAATAACACAAACGAGCGGTTGGACAGATAAAATAAAAATCATTGCACCATGCCCGGGGTCTGTTGGTTGCCTTTATTAATATACATTTTCTTTATTTCTAGATCGTTTCATTTTTGACCTTTTCTGTGTAGCCTAGTGGTGGTGCAGCCTTTCCCACCAAGCTGCGTTTGGCTATGGAATTATTAATTGGAGACTTGTGTTTAAAAACCGTCTCAAATCCAACCCCATGGCTGTTTATGCACTTACAACGAGACATAGCCTAGCTGTCCCCCTCTTAAACCTATTTGGTCTGGACTTTCGGCTGAGTGAGGTCTGATTCAACTTTATAGGCTACTAGAGGTTAGGCTACATTGTTACTTTTGATATAGAATAATAATACAATAGTGTTGTCTGATAAATTACAAATACAGGTTGCATAATAGGCTAGTATATATTGTGTATATAAATGACACACAGTGGCCTTTGATGAACTTCTGTAAAGGTCTGCTAAAAAAAGGATGGAGAGCTTGCTGCGGCGGTCTTACAATATAACGTGCTTTCCTCACACGCTTCAATCCCTATGCAATTCCACGTTGTGCTTCAAATATAAAGCCCATTCAAAAATAAATGAAATATGGGTGAGATAGGGGGTGTGTGGGGCGAGAGAGGGAGTGTGTCGGGGTGGAGAGGTCGAGTCCTAGCTGGTGCATTTTAAGGTCTGCTTGGCTGCATTAAGGGAATGTTCCCAGGTTATCTCTACTAGGCTATACATGTTGCTCGTTTTTGTATTTCCCCCCCCACATCTCATTTGAAATTATGATCGGTGATACCTGTGGCCAACTTCATAGGCTACTATCCTTCACCTGGTAGACTAGTGCGAATATCTAGAGGCGGCTATAAACTCTTCCTCTCCGTGCTTCTCTCTTTTATCTCTCTGCTTCATCTCTTTATATATCTTTCTCTTGCTCTCTGTCTCGTGCTCTCTCTCTTTCACTCACTCTCACACACAAAACCATTTGCTTCAACAGCGACTTCTGATGTCACCGCATACTTCAGTGGCAACAATACCATATTACACGAGTTTTGATATGTTAGCATCGTCTTTAGCCTTATGTCTGCATATCAAAGAAACCCGTGCACTAACATGATGGACTGTTTCCAAACGATCAGCGAAAAAAAACACCCCGCCTAGCCTACACCAGATAAATAGCCTGATGCGTAAAACAACAAAAACCGCATCACCTCGCCACTGTGCGCTTTGGTAAGGGTCGGCGTTAGTGCCATTCAACCAGTACCCCGGGTCAGCTCTTTCAGTAGCGGAACTTTGTCTCAACATCCCTAGAAAAACTATAGTTCCTCAGAGCAAAAGCAGAGCCGCAATATTATCTCCTCTCTCATCCCCGTCAGCACAGCGCATCACTAGGCTACAGTTTGACGCAGCGCGCCCTGAACGGAACACGGAGCGAGCATCTCATGAGTTTATAGCAATAGCGCAGAAAAACAACCAGCAAAAAAAATGTGACAAGAACGGTTTTCTTACCTGTTCCCATAAGGCAAAGGACGAGGTAAAACGGCAACATTTTATCTTGTCTTCTGTCGCCGGTTCGGCTGTGTTTTCCCCGAAAGTGTAGGACGGGAATCTATTGTTCCGTCAATGCGACTGGGGTGAGGGCTGCCGCTTGCTGGTTATTCTCCACCGCGGTGCAAAGCAATACCACTGCTTGGGTAAATCAATATGCTTCTCAAAGCACTGGTTTTGTCCGAAAACTTTGCAAACAGTCATTTAGGAATTATTTTCCATAGTTAAGAACTTTTTCAGTATGACAGCGTATATGTATCCTCTGTTCGATCAATGTATTCCTCTTCCCTCTCAAGTTGGTGCAACTGACGGTTTTTGAATGAAGTACATCTCACCGTCTGTTTGTTCACAGTAGTATCCAGAAGGCTATTCTCTCTTTTTCCGGTCGGTACTGATGCTGAGCTGCGCTCCGTCCTGCTTCTCGCGCAGTTCTGCCTAAACACAATGAAGTTGCTACTCTCGCACCCCTCCGCTCGAGTCTCCCTCTCTCACTTGCTCTGCTCTTTCCCTGTATCTTCAGCAGCTCATACATACACACTCACACTCTATCTCGTTCTCCTCTATTTCTCGTAGCAGTCTGCTAGGGGAGATAATCCACACTGACAATCATCTGTTTAGGATCCTCTGAATTTAGGCATATCAAAATCTCAGAAGGGGGAGGCTGCTGTGAGCTGGAGCTGAGAACTCCCCTTTCCAATTGATAAGAACACAAACTAGTGACGAGGGGTTCACTGGCTGCCGCCCCCGGGGATCCGCTATTGGTTGACAGGGGACAGAGCAACCGGGGGATTAACATCCATATGCATAAAGGGGTTGAATCTCTAATATGGAGGAGCTATACAGATGTAGGATCTTAATTTGAGCCAGTTTCCTATAGCAGGAAATCAATCCTGCAGAAACAGGGAATGTGAATTATTATGTGGATTATAAATAATTTACATTTTTGTAGGGGTTGATATGGTAACAATGGGGTAAACACCCCATTGTTTTGCATGTCAGCAATCAAGTGTTTAAGATATAGAACTTTCAAAATACAGAAATACCTGTACAGATCATTATGCATCATACCTGCTGTATTTCTGTATTTTGAAAGTTATATATCTTGAAAACTTGACCGCTGACATGCAAAACATTTAGGGACTATTTCAACAATGGACGAATGAAACAAATACCAAAAGATAGTTTTGGGGTGAAGTTTTCCTTTAATAACTTCTTCTTAATAGGGGGCGCTGTTTTCATTTAGGGACTTCTTGCCATTAGGGGGGTGCCATTTCGACATAGCACAAATTCGTATCCAAATTAAACTGCCTCGTACTCAATTCTTGCTCGTACAATATGCATATTATTATTACTATTGGATAGAAAACACTGTCTAGTGTAACCACTCCCGAAATCCAAAGTATCCCCCCCTCTGACGCGCGGCTCCCGCAGCGCGCCGACACCGGCCTCGAGGTCGACCCGGAGGACGAGGCGCAGGGCGATCCGGATGGAGGCGATGGAAATCCCTTAACATAGATGGATCCAAAATGTCCTCCACCGGTACCCAGCACCTCTCCTCCGGACCGTACCCCTCCCAGTCCACGAGGTACTACAGGCCCCTCACCCGGCGTCTCGAGTCCAGAATGGCCCGTATAATGTACGCCGGGGACCCCTCGATGTCCAGAGGGGGAGGAGGGACCTCCGGCACCTCACCGTCCTGCAGGGGACCAGCTACCACCGGCCTGAGGAGAGACACATGAAACGATGGGGTTAATACGATAATAGGAAGGGAGTTTTAATCGATAACACACCTCGTTTATTCTCCTCAGGACTTTGAAGGGCCCTACACACTGCGGCCTCAGCTTCCGGCAGGGCAAGCGGAGGGGTAGGTTTCGGGTCGAGAGCCAGACCCTTTCCCCCGGTACAAACACGGGGGCCTCACTGCGGTGGCGGTCAGCGCTCCTCTTCTGCCTTCTCGTAGCTTGTTGGAGGGACTCCTGGACGGCCCTCCAGGTCTCCTTGGAGCGCTGTACCCACTCCTCCACCGCAGCAGCCTCAGTCTGGCTCGGATGCCATGGTGCCAGGACCGGCTGGTACCACAACACACACTAAAAGGGGGACACATTAGTAGAGGAGTGGCGTAGTGAGTTCTGGGCCATCTCGGCCCAGGGAATGTATCTCGCCCACTCCCCTGGCCGGTCCTGGCAATACGACTGCAGAAACCTACCCACCTCCTGGTTCACTCTCTCCACCTGCCCATTACTCTCGGGGTGATAACCGGAAGTCAGGCTGACCGTGACCCCCAGACGCTCCATGAACGCCCTCCATACTCGGGACGTGAACTGGGGGCCCCGATCAGAAACGATGTCCTCCGGCACCCCGCAGTCTGTAGGGCAGTAGGGATACCGGGCAACGGGAGGAGACGGCAGGACTTAGAAAACCGATCCACAATTACCAGAACCGTTGTGTTTCCCTGAGAGCGGGGAAGATCGGTCAGGAAGTCTACGGACAGATGAGACCATGGCCGTTGTGGAACGGGGAGGGGTTGCAACTTCCCTCTAGGAAGGTGCCTAGGAGCCTTACTCTGAACGCATACCGAACAGGAGGAGACATAAACCCTAACGTCTCGAGCTAAGGTAGGCCACCAATACCTCCCCCGAAGGCTCCCCATTGTCCTCGTCACCCCAGGGTGACCCGAGGAGGGTAGGACATGAGCCCACCGAATCAGTCGGTCCCGAACACCAAGCGGTACGTACTTACGGCCCGCCGGACACTGAGGAGGCGCGGGTTCCGCCCGTAGCGCCCGCTCGATGTCCGAGTCCACCTCCCAGACCACTGGCGCTATCAGCCTCGAGGCGGGGATGATGGGAGTGGGTTCGGTGGTCCTATCCTCCGTGTCGTAAAGGCGGGACAGTGCGTCTGCCTTTACGTTTTGGGAGCCGGGTCTATAGAACAACGTGAACCGAAACCGGGTGAAAAACATGGCCCACCTTGCCTGACGTGGGTTCAGTCTCCGAGCTGCCCGAATATACTCCAGATTCTGATGGTCGGTCCAGATGAGTAAAGGGTGCTTAGCCTCCTCAAGCCAGTGTCTCCACACCTTCAGAGCCCTGACCACCGCTAACAGCTCCCGATCCCCCACATCATAGTTACGCTCCGCTGCACTGAGCTTACTAGAGAAGAAAGCGCAGGGGCGGAGTTTTGGTGGCGTACCCGAGCGCTGTGATAGCACGGCACCCACCCCAGCCTCGGACGCGTCCACCTCCACTATGAATGCTAAAGAGGGATCCGGATGCGCCAACACGGGAGCATCTGTGAACAGAGCCTTCAACCTGTTGAAAGCTCCGTCCGCCGCCGCTGACCACCGCAACCGCACCGGGCCCCCGTTTAGCAGTGAGGTAATGGGTGCCGCTACCTGACCAAAACCCCGGATAAATCTCCGGTAGTAGTTGGCCAAACCCAAAAACCGCTGCACCTCTTTTACCGTGGTCGGAGTCGGCCAATTACGCACGGCCTTTATGCGGTCACTCTCCACCACCACCCCCGAGGTGGAAATGCGATAACCCAGGAAGGAGACGGCTTGTTTGGAGAACACACACTTCTCAGCCTTGACGTATAAGTCATGCTCCAGCAGTCTGCCAAGCACTTTGCGTACCAGAGATACATGCGCGGCGTGAGTAGTTGAGTAGATCAGAATGTCATCGATATACACAACTACCTCCTGCACGTGCAGGTCCCTGAGAATGTCGTCTACAAAGGATTGGAAAACGGCTGGAGCATTCTTTAACCCATACGGCATGACGCAGTACTCATAGTGGCCCGATGCGGTACTAAATGCGGTTTCCACTCGTCTCCTTTCCGAATACGCACCAGACTGTACGCGCTCCTGAGGTCCAGTTTTGTAAAGAACTGCGCTCTGTGAAATGATTCCACCGCCGAAGCAATGAGAGGTAGTGGGTAACTAAACCCCACTGTGATGGCATTTAGACCTCTATAATCAATACACGGACGCAAACCTCCCTCCTTTTTCTTTACAAAAAAGAAACTCGAGGAGACGGGTGAGATGGAGGGCCGAATGTACCCCTGTCCCAGAGACTCCGCGACATATGTCTCCTCTTGGGACAAAGGGTACACGTGACTCTTGGGAAGTGCAGCGTTAACCTGGAGATCTATCGCACAATCCCTACCCGGTCGATGTGGTGGTAATTTCGTCGCTTTCCTTTTACAGACAGCGATTGCCAAATCGGCATACTCGGGGGGAATGCGCACCGTGGAACCCTGGTCTGGACTCTCCACCGACGTGGCACCAAGGGAAACTCCCAGACACCTTCCAGAACACTCCTCTGACCACCCCTGGAGAACCCCCTGTCTCCACGAAATATTGGGATTGTGCCGGGCCAACCAGGGAATACCCAGCACCACTGGAAATGCAGGCGAATCAATAATATACAGACTGATACGTTCCCTATGATTCCCCTGCGTCACCATGTCCAGGGGAACTGTGGCCTCCCTGACCACCCCTGACCCTAATGGCCGGCTATCTAGGGAGTGCACGGGAAAGGGAGAATCTATCGGCACAAGCGGAACGCCCAACTTACGGGCGAGTCCGCGATCCATAAAGTTCCCAGCTGCACCTGAATCGACTAGTGCCCTATGCTGGGAAGAGGGGAAAAAATAAAGGAAAAAAAATTGAGACAAACATGTGACCAACAGGGGGTTCTGAGTGAGTTTGGTGCTGACTCACCTGGGGTGATCGAGAAGTGTTCCGCCTGACATCTCGACTCCCAGACAGACCCCCCCAGCACCGATCGGCCGTGTGTCCTCTCCGACCACAGCTGGTGCAGGGGGGGGGGCCTCCTCCTCCGGTACCCCTAGGCGCGGCCCCTCCCAACTCCATCGGGATGGGAGCCGGGGCGCTGGGGGGTGGAACGCACAGGACCCTCTCCGAACGCCCGCGTGCAGCCAGCAGATTATCCAGTCGGATGGACATGTCGATAAGCTCATCTAGAGAAAGCGCAATGTCCCGACACGCTAGCTCCCTGCGGACGTCCTTCCGGAGACTACACAGGTTGTGGTCAATAAGGGCCCTGTCGTTCCACCCTGATCCCGCGGCCAAGGTCCGGAACTCCAGCGCGAAATCCTGTGCGCTCCTCTTCTCCTGCCTGAGATGAAATAGTCTCTCACCCGCCGCTAGGCCGTCTGTGGGGTGGTCAAACACGGCACGAAAACGACGGGTAAACTCCGGGTAGTGCTCCTTCGTGGAGTCCGGGCCATTCCAGACTGCGTTGGCCCACTCCAGAGCACGACCCGTTAGGCAGGAGACAAGGACACTCACCCTCTCCGCTCCCGAAGGAGTGGGGCGAACAGTGGCCAGGTATAGCTCCAGTTGGAGTAAGAACCCCTGACAACCTGCCGCTGTTCCATCATAATCCCTCGGGAGCGTAAGACGGAGCGCGCTGGAGCCGGGGGATGGAGAGTCCTGGGGGGGGGGGGGGGGGGACCGAAGGTGGAGAGAGGAGCCCACTCCTCTCCCATCGCTCCATTCTCTCCATCATTTGGTCCATGGCTGATCCGATCCGATGGAGGACGGTGGTGTGGTGGAGAACCCGTTCCTCCATCGATGGGAGAGGATTGGCTGCTGCTCCTGCTGACTCCATTTGATGGTGCGGGATTCTGTAACGACCTGGGTGTCGGGGGGTGTGAAATCAGACGCAGGAACAGCAGAGCTTCAATACGGTTATCTTTAATGCCCAACCGGCAAACCAAAATGTCCAACACGGACTTACTGGGTGTCATAAACACCTGTCTACAAACACGGGAGACAAACCCAGTACACAATACAAATAACCACTCCCGAAATCCAAAGCAACAGACGAACAATCCCGCACAAAGAAGCATACGGGCTGGCTGACTAATAAAGCCACACTAATTGCCAATTACCTAAACCCAGGTGATACAAATAAACACATAAGGAGGGGGAGGAAAAAGAGTCAGTGGCAGCTAGTAGGCCGGTGACAACGACCGCCGAGCGCCACCCGAACGGGAAGGAGAGCCTGCCTCGGTTGAAGTCGTGACAGTTTAGTTTCTAAAACCGTTTGAATTATATCTGTGGGTGAAACAGATCTCGACTTTTTCCTATGCAATTTTCCTATGTGTATGTCAGAGTGCAGAATTTTGCTGGCTGTTCTGAGACCTGTGCATTAATTTGCCTGTCCTCTATTGGTTGAGATGCACTGCATACGCCTTCCCCTGGTTGTTAGCGAATAGGGAGACTTGAAATGGAGTTTCTACGTAGTTCCCAAAGTTTATAAATTGATTGGAATCGAGGTGTCCACCCTTTTGGATCTTCGCGCTGACGCAGAGAGGGTCTTGGCATGTCTTTTTAGAAGCTCTGGTTTTAGAAACTAGATATATCCGGCTCTGTTTTTATTCGATATAGGCTTTAAAGACATCATAATCTTGTTATTTTAAACTGATATATATCAGTTTATGTCAGTATATTGCGATTTTCGGGCATTTCATTTTCTGACGTTGTATTGAGTTGGGTATCTCTCTCTCGAATGCCATTGTGTACTGCTAATTGCAACGTGGAAGGAAACATTCTCCAACCCAGCAACGATTATTTTGGCCAACGGACACCTTTCCCAAGATTCTGATGGGAGTTCAGCTAATAGTAAGAACTATTTATGCTGATAATTCGTTGTTCTGTTGAAAAAGTAAAATGCATAAGACGCCATTATTTGCCGTGTAGCCTTGCGTTATCGCACCCTGTATTGCACCCTGTATTGCGCAGTAAGGTTAATTTTAAAAATGTAATTCAGCGATTGCATTAAGAACTAATTTTTCTTTCAATTGCTGTCCACCCTGTATTTTTTAGTCAAGTTTATGATTATTTATTGATTAGACTAGGTGACTCTCCAAGATGGCGCCCGAAATTTTCTGGGCAGCTTGGCAACTTTTCTCATTGTATAAGCTCGATTTGTGCCGCTAAATATGCACATTTTCGAACAACCTCTATATGCATTGTGTAATATGATGTTACAGGACTGTCATCTGAAGAATTCTGAGAAGGTTAGTGAAAATTAATATATTTTGGTGGTGAATACGTTATCGCTATGTTTGGCTGGAATCAATGCTGTTGTTTGGTTTGCTACTGTGCTAAGCTAATATAACGCTATATTGTGTTTTCGCTGTAAAACACTTAGAAAATCTGAAATATTGTCTGGATTCACAAGATCTGTGTCTTTCACTTGCTGTACGCTGTGTATTTTTAAGAAATGTTTTATGATGAGTAATTAGCTAATACACGTTGCTCTCTGTAGTTATTCTAGTCATTTTAGTGAGAGTTGTGATGGGGCTGCAATGGTAAACTATGATTTATACCTGAAATATGCACATTTTTCTAACAAAACCTATGCTATACAAAAAATATGTTATCAGACTGTCATCTGATGAGGTTGTTTCTTGGTTAGTGGCTATTTATATCTTTATTTGGTCGAATTTGTGATAGCTACGGATGCAGTAAGAAAATGGTGGAGTATGGAAGTGGTGTCTTTTGCTAACGTGGTTAGCTAATAGATTTACATATTTTGTCTTCCCTGTAAAACATTTTAAAAATCAGAAATGATGGCTTTATTCACAAGATGTGTATCTTTCATTTGGTGTCTTGGACTTGTGATTTAATGAACATTTTATTATATGATATCCCTGTGGCTTTAGGCTAGGCTATGCTAGTCAGCTTTTGTGATGGGGGGGCTCCCGGATCCGGGTTTGGTAGGCGTTAGAGGTTAACCTGTTGAGGATGGGGGCGCTGTTGTGACTATTTATGCTAATCGTGTAATTTTTGAAACGGCTTCCCACAAAATTCTTGATCGTACAATATGCATATTATTATTATTATTGGATAGAAAACAGTCTATAGTTTCTATAGGAGTTGAAATTTTGTCTCTAAGTGGAACAGAGCCCATTCTACAGCAATTTCCCTGACATTGAGTCAGATTTCAGAAATGTTGGCCCCTGATCTGGAGTCAGTTAAAAGGCCGCAGTTATTGCTATGAGTATACGGACACTGCTTACGTCTTCCCCTGGATGCCTTTACGTGATGACGATTTGAATGGGGTCGATTGCGCGTTCACAGGCACTACAAATTAAAAAACCCTGAGGCTAGTCACTCTTTTGGAGCTGCGTCATGCGCCTAGAGGACACCGACCCGCACCTGTTCCAAGCATTAGTGGAGGGAGTAATATTACTCTGGTCATGTTTCTACTCGTTATAGGAGTTAAAAACATCATAAGGTAGTTAATTTAAAGTGTTTTATAGCAATTTATATCCGTTTAGTGCGATTTTGGGACATTTATTTCTGAAACGCTGTGAATGGCTGGGCACGCTTCCAGTTCATCCCGAACGCAGTTGGCATTTCCACATGGCAAGAGGACAGCTTTCCACCAAAAGACGATTAGACCCAAGAAAGGATCCTTTGCCCAAGATACTGATGGAAGAACAGCTCAAAGTAGGACATTTTTATTATGATAAATCGTGTTTCTGTCGAAAAATGTTAGTGGCTTAGGACGCCATGTTTTTTGACGTAGCTTCGCTTGGCGCAAACTGTATTGAAAAGTAAGGATAATTTAAAAAATGTAATTCCGCGATTGTATTAAGAATTAAATTGTCTATCAATCCCTGTCCACCCTATATTTTTTAGTCACGTTTATGAGTATTTATGTATAAGAGTAGATCACTGTCTAATATGGCGCACGGACATTTTCTCACCAGCTGGGCTACATTTTACATTGTCTAACCATGATTTTGGTGGCTAAATATAAACATTTTCGATCAAACTCTATATGGATTGTGTAATATGATGTTACAGGAGTGTCATCTGAAGAATTCTGAGAAGGTTAGTGAAAAAATTAATATTTTTTGGCGATGTTGACGTTATTGCTCACTTTGGCTAGAATCAATGCTGGGCTGCTATGTGCTATGTGCTATGCTAATATAACGATTTATTGTGTTTTCGCTGTAAGACACTTAGAAAATCTGAAATATTGTCTGTATTCACAGGATCTGTGTCTTTCGATTAGTGTATGCTGTGTATTTTTACGAAATGTTTGATGATTAGTAAGTAGGTAAACACGTTGCTCTATGTAGTTATTCTAGTCCATTTGTGACGGTGGGTGCAATTGTAACCTATGCCATCTACCTGAAATATGCACATTTTTCTAACAAAACCTATCCCATACCATAAATATGTTATCAGACTGTCATCTGATGAGTTTTTTTCTTGGTT
Source organism: Salvelinus fontinalis (assembly GCF_029448725.1). NCBI lineage: Eukaryota > Metazoa > Chordata > Actinopteri > Salmoniformes > Salmonidae > Salvelinus > Salvelinus fontinalis. The sequence goes on from NC_074702.1 coordinate 12,955,857, forward strand.
AGGGGCTATAAATATCTTAGTTTAGCCGAATTGGTGATAGCTACTGGTGTTGGTGGACAAATAAAAGATGGTGGATTATGCTAATGTGTTTTTAGGTAATAGATGTACATCTTTACATATTGTGTCTTCCCTGTAAAACATTTAAAAAATCGGACATGTTGGCTGGATTCACAAGATCTGTGTCTTTCATTAGCTGTATTGGACTTTAATGTGTGAAAGTTAAATATTTAAAAAAAATATTTTTTTTGAATTTCGCGGCACTGGTTTTTCAGTGGGGGTGGGGGGGGAGTGCCGCTAGCGGCACCCTCATCCTAGACAGGTTAAACGGCTTCGTACTCTATTCTAGATCATACAATATGCATATTATTATTACTATTAGATAGAAAACACTCTCAAGTTTCTAAAACTGTTTGAATTATATCTGTGAGTAAAACAGAACTCATTTGGCAGCAAACTTCCAGATAGGAAGTGAAAAATCTGAAAACGAGGCTCTGTTTCAGGGCCTGCCTGTAACGGTCGTCTTGTGGTGAATGAGCGGACCAAGGCGCAGCGGGTGATAAATACATGATGATTTATTTAAACAAAGACGAAACACGAAGAACACTTGAACGACAAAACAATAAATGACGTGACCACACCTGAACTAGAGAACATATAACATGAACGCACGAACAGGAAGGAACACACGAAAAGAAAGGAAAGAACGAACGAACGTAACGAAACAGTACCGTGTGGTGCGACATCCACAGACACAGCAACAATCACCCACAAACAAACAGTGAGAACAGCCTACCTTAATATGGTTCTCAATCAGAGGAAACGTCAAACACCTGCCTCTAATTGAGAACCATATCAGGCAACACTTAACCCCAACATAGAAACACAACACATAGAATGCCCACCCCAACTCACGCCCTGACCAACTAAATACATACAAAACAACAGAAAACATGTCAGGAACGTGACACTGCCTATTGAATTGCCTTATATTTATGGATATGCATGCACTGCATACGCCTTCCACTAGATGTCAACAGGCAGTGGAAGGTGGAATGGGGTGTCTAGCTTGATCTGAGGTCGAACAAGAGTTTTTGGAATGAAGTGTCCAAAATTTCCTTTCTCTACCTAGGCGCGGGAAGCACCTCCATATTGTCTCATGATAAGCGTTCGGTATACACGGCTAATATCTCCGGCTATGATTTTATTTGATACATGTGATAATAACATCGTAAAGAATGTTTTTTCAACCGAGTTTTATCAGATTATTTAACGTTTATTGGGACTTTTGGAGTTTTCCGTTCTCTGCGTCGAGAGAAATTGGGAACGTCATCAACATTGGCTAGCATTGTGGCACGAATTCGACAGGAGAAAAGGACATTCTAAAACCAAACAACGATTTATTCTTGACCAAGGACTCCTTGTACAAGATTCTGATGGAAGCTCAGCAAAAGTAAGAACAGTTTATGATGTTATTTCGTATTTCTGTGTAAAATGTTGAGTCCTATTAACCGCCATTTTGGCGGGCGCTGTCTCGCTATAACGTAAGCTGTTTGTTATGGTAAAGTTATTTTTAAAAATCTAACACGGCGGTTGCATTAAGAACCAGTGTATCTTTCATTTGCTGTCCAACATGTATTTTTTAGTAAAGTTTATGATAAGTTCTTTGGTCAGATTAGGTGAGTGTCCAAAATAGCTCCGGACATTCTGGTGAATCGATGCTACATATTCACAATGTATAACCACAGTTTGCAGCTCTAAATATGCACATTTTCGAACAAAACATAAGTGTATTGTATAACCTGATGTTATAAGACTGTCATTTGATGAAGTTGGTCAAGGTTAGTGATTCATTTTATATCTTTTGCTGGTTTTTGTGATCGCTACCTTTTTGCTGTTAATAAATGCATTTGTGTGTTTGGCTATTGTGGTAAGCTAATATAATGCTATATTGTGTTTTCGCTGTAAAACACTTAAAAAATCGGAAATGATGGGTGGATTCACAAGATGTTTATCTTTCATTTGCTGTATTGGACTTGTGATTTCATGAAAATTATATTATATGATATCCCTGTCGCGTTAGGCTAGGCTATGCTAGTCAGCTTTTTTGATGAGGAGGATCCTGATCCGGGAGAGAGAAGCGGTAGAGGTTTTAAGGGACATGTCTATTTTCTGACAGAAAAAAAGCTACATTTGCTAAGATTTAGATATGTACATACTGGGTGTCCTTCAGCAAACACATTTTGAAGGGAAATAACTAGGCAGAATAATTTTGTTGTTGTTATTCAATAAAAACAGAAACATTACAAAGGGGGCCCTTCCCCCACTATCGGGGAAGACATCCATTTTAGACATCCATTTTGGTCTGAACGAGATGGACCATTGCTACGCCGAGATGTTGTAGCATCGCAGCATGTTCTCTGACAAGCTCCTGACTCCTATTACCGGAGTACCTGCTCCTGCTGACTCCATGGTCGGGTGTGGAATTCTGTTAGGTATGCGTAACTGGCTGTAAGGGAGTCAGGCGCAGGAGAACAGAAGTTGGGTAGCCAAAGGAGCCTTTTATTTTGGCGAACAAAACACATGGCACTAAGAACACTAAACACAATATGTGTTGACATAACCCAGCGCACACCAGTCTAGCGTGCACATACACGAAACAACAAACAATTCCACACACAGACATGGGGGGGAACAGAGGGTTGTATACATGTCTAATACTGAGGGAATTGAAATCAGGTGTGTAGGAAAACAAGACAAGACAAATGGACAAATAAAAGGTGGATCGGCGATGGCTAGAAAGCCGGTGACGTCGACCACCGAACGCCGCCTGAACAAGGAGAGGAACCGACTTCGGCGGAACTCCTGACAATATGTTTTATTTTAGAATTGTTTAGTAATTTACTCTTAAAAGCTAGGTGTCTTATTTGAATGAAATAAATCAAATATATTAACAAAATGACATTACACATCTCACTATTAATATCCTCACTATTTATCAGGACTCAGGCTAAGACCCAAATACAGACACAGGAGGCGGATGGTACGAGACTCAGAGTTTATTAAAGTACAAGGGGCAGGCAAAATCTAAGTCAAGGCAGGCAATGAGTCATAATCCAAATCAGAGTCAAGCAGGTACAGAACGGAAGGCAGGATCAGGGTCAGGACAGGCAGAAAGGTCAAAACTGGAAAGATTAAGAAATACAAAAACTAGAGCACAGGAAACACGGGAACACGCTGGTAGGACTTGACGGGACAAGATGAACTGGCAACAGACAAACAGAAAACGAAGTATAAATACACAGGAGATAATGGGGACAAATGGGAGATACCTGGTGGGGGGTGGAGACAAGGACAAGACAGGTGAAACAGTTCAGGGTGTCACACTATGATGAGGTTTTGATATACGGCCCTCTTTTTATTTTCACCCTTCCTGTCCAAATCATCCTAAAGTATCTCAAAATTGATTGTGTAACTCAAATAAGTTATTTATGGATGATTTGGACATATAGGTACCATTGAGTTGCATTGATTGCCCTGGGGGCATTTAGCATTTTGCCCCAAACATACTCACTTAAAATGTTACTTAAAATGATACTTTATTTAAAATTAATGACATTTTTTCTCTCTTTCAAGTGGCTTATTTATGTTTAGGTTCCCATACTGGTATATATTTAAAAAAGTTTAGAGATCTAATTTCACTTGATTATAAATGACAAAATATTAATATTATACCCCACACATCCAGTTGTAGTCTAAATATTGATTTAAAACATAAGGATAAAAAAGACTAATCCCATCATAGTTGGAATTGGAGAAGAAAACGTTCATGGTATTGTGTTATGTCTGTCAGACCCCAGCAAGGAAGAGTTGAACTTTCTCTGCATTGCCTATGCGGAACTCTGCCATTCTACCAATAATGTTTTAATCTCAAATTCAATGCCTGTGCACCGAACTAAAATTGGGCAGCATCCTTCTCCAAAGACCATCAAACATAGTCCTAATGGTTGATTTGTATCCAAAATTCCATCAATTTTTTACATTTAGCAGACACTCTTATCCTGCGTGACTTACAGTATTGAGTTCATACAGGTCCCCTGTGGGAATCAAACCCACAACCATGGCTTTGCATGTGCCATGCTCTACCAACTGAGCCACACAGGAACACATTCCATTCAATTTTATAGACTAGCCTACTACTTTGGTGTTATTCGTTAATTATTCCTTAACCATTGATTAATCTAATAAAGGGGCAATCAATTAACTGATTGATCGCCCATGCCCAGGCATTGGCTCAAACAATCCCTGTTGACGTTCCCACACAACTCTGATCTAGCCTATCACATTCTCACTACTCAGGTTACTGATAATTACTGTGTGAAGAGATCACTAGAAAAGATGAGATTTTGCGTCTGACACTAAACAATGTGAGAGAATGATGGACACAACATGAGTCAGAATAGAGCGGGGTAATTTGCAGATGTGTCATTTCCTGCTAATTTAAAATAATTTCCGAAACATACTGTATGTCAGAGTTGGACGGTAATGTTGTTCTACTACTCAATAATTACCTTCAAAGCTCAAAGGGTTTTCCCCAAACAATAGTTTTCTAATAAACCCTGGGGCCTCAGTCACTGTTTATTGCCGTGCTGTAATGCAAACGTCAGGGTCCCCTGCCAGCAAACACATGTTGATGGAAGAAACAGCTTGCCAAAAGGCGGCAGCAGCTGTGTAGATCAAACCTATGTAGTGTGGGTGTATTAAATGTGTGTCTCTGTGTGTGTGTGTGAGAGAGAGTTTGTGTGTGTGGAGGGGGGAGGGAGGGAGGGGGGGGGGGGGGGGGGGGGGAATGGGAGCCCTAAAACTGATGGGGGTTCACACCAGCTTTAGTAAACATCAACATCCATTGTGTAAAGTCTGTCACCTGGTGGCAAGTTGCGATTGTGACGTGTGAATCAACAACAACTCTTCTCTCCAGCAGAAGACAGTTCTGATGCAGCCAGCATGTGTTAGTGTCACTCATAGTAATGCTCTTAATTAAGCTGGTCTCTGTAGTATCAAATGGAGGGCACCCATACTCCCCAAGCTTTTCAGCATGTGAATTATTTATATATGTATAAAAAGAGGGTTTTTCGGCTGTGGGTTTATTAATAATGAATACAGTTTGATATTTACTAAACTGTTCAGTGAGAGAAAGGGTGGCAATTAAGATGTCGTTTGCATGGTAATTGCAAGAAGGGTTATAAATAAAGCATGAAATAAAGTTATAAGGAAATGCAATTCCCGGGGAAATAAGAAAAATTGAACAAAATATTATCTCAGTCCCTATTTGACCTGGGGTCAATTAAAAAAGAAACGTCAACGTCGGCCAATGCCGAAGCGGAGCCTTGCAATTACAATTGGTGCATTCTCTTCTGTCTGATTGGAAAGCTGATCCAACGTTCAAGTGGAATAAAAAAGTGTTCTTACCAACGACACACAGTGTGTGTTTAGTTTGAATGAATATCAAACAGTATGACATAGACTTCATTATCAACAAAAGGAAGAAAAGCACGGCTTCTATAATAATATATAGAAATCTCTAACTAAGAAAACACTTAAAGAATGTGACTCATTGAGTTTATTCTCAAAATATGAAAATCTGATTGAAATCTAATCTAATTGTCTTCATCACGTACACAGCAGGTATAAAAGGGGCAGCGAAATGCTTGTGTGCTAGTTCCCTCAACATTGCAGTACATCAGTCAATAACGACAATAACAATAATTAGAGTCAAGTCAAAAATAACAAGTAAAAGAAGAGGTTGTATGCATAGTAATAATAGACTGTATTTACAAGTGTGTGTGTGTGTGTGATTCTGAGTGTGTGTGTGTACTTGTGTGTGAGTGTTTATGAGTGTTTGTGTGTAAGAGTTGAATGTGTGGAGAGTCATAGAAAGTAATCTCTAAGGAGAAGATAGTCTTTGAGGTGCATATAGTCTCTAAAGTGCAGGTCTGTGTAGGGATATACACGTAGGGTTAGCTGTTTAGCAGTCGGGTGGCCTGGTGGTAGAAGCTGTTTCGGCGCATGTTGGTCTAAGACCTGATGCTCCGATACCGCTTACCAGATGGTAACAGAGTGAACAGTCCGTTGCCCTGGTGACTGGAGTCCTTGACGATCTTCTGGGCTTTCCTCAAATACCGCCTGGTAAAGATGTCCTGGAGGGCAGGGAGCTCGGCCCCGGTGATGTATTGGGCCATCAGCACCACCCTCGGTAGAGCCTTGTGGTTGCGGTACAGTTGCCGTACCAGGCGGTGATGCATCCGGTCAAGATGCTCTCAATTGTGAAGCTGTAGAACTTATTGAGGTTCTGATGGCCCATGCCAAATGTCTTCAGTCGCCTGAGGTTGAAGAGACGAACATGTCCTCTGGGACATGCTGAAGCTTTTGACCCTCTCCATTGCAGCCACACCGATGTCAATAAGGGGGTTCACACTGCCCTCTGTTTCCTGTCGTCCCCTTGCAGGCATGCATGCCATTCAAAACCTGCCTCCACACTCAAATTCCAACGACATGACGTCAGTCTGGGCTCAAATCCACGATTAAGCATATATTTTTTATGTTTGATTGACAGACGCAATTGCAGAGGCTGTTAAAGCGACAACGCCAACCCTGAGCACCGCGGTTGGTAGTCTATCGCCTACGAGCCATTGCTATTTCTAGATTTCACGTCAACTCTGTCAACATAGGGCTATGTCCACCCTGTTGGATGCTGTTTATGCCGTAAGGGTAGTGTCTCAGAGGATGTGGTGGAGGGACTCTGTTCTTCAGGGGACAAGGAAAGGTTGAGGCTGCTGGTTCAAACTACACCTGGGAGAGCGTGTGGAATAAAGAATAATTTTTTTTTATAAATGTATTTAACCTATATTTAACTAGGCAGACACGTGACATGATGGACTAAAGCTTTCCCCTTAATTGGCATTTGGAGAAGACAAAAATGGCATGCTTTGAGCACGACTGAAAAGTGCTATTTACATGTGAAAAAGTAATGCCATATGCTCCATTTGCTATAGGACTATTGTTTACCTTTTTGTTGGTGACAATTTGATATCTTGATAATATCTAGCTGTTTAAAGGGGAAATCCACAGATGAAACAATAACAAAACGTCCGCCCCGTCTTTGTTTTGGTAAAAAGCTGAGGGATGGGCCTGGAGAAATGTAACCACTCTCAGATTAATAGACAAATCTATGGATGCAAGGACTGACCATCCATCATATCAAAATGATTGTTTTAACCATGTTATGAGCTATACAGTGCTTCTTTACATTTTCAATGTTTACAAACGTTGGAGAAAAACAAGCTTATATTTTGGGTTCTCATGGAGGTGACAGATGAACTAAGCTCATACGTTTCAATGGATATATATATATATATATATATATATATATATATTGATCAGTCCAAAAATGGATGTAGCAACTACGGATTGCCCCTTCAAGTCTATCCAAAGTGTGAGAGTTTGAGCATGTGTCCATTAGGCCTATGGGGTTTTATCAGCATGAATTAGATTGAGCAATAAAAGCCCCACTTTTATTCCATTGGCTGGGATCTGCACTATGCAGATGTTGCAAGAGTGTATTCTTTACTTGCTGTCCACTGGTTTCAAAAACAATGATTGATAGGCAGCTTAAACTTGTTGAATTCAACCATTATTGGGTTCAAATACACATTTAGATTGTGAATAGCCATCCACAACAACCACAATCCGTGAGGCGCAAATAGCTAAATGAGAGAGCAGCAGTGTGATTCACATCAATGTGCTATGTAGATATCAGTAATAAGTGATATCGCCATAGACTACGCCACTGCTGTCATCCTTACCCACAAGCGTTTATTCAAGTTGAATAATCTTTGGATGCCGACAGCAGTTGCACCGTTGGAAGACATAGCTTAAAGCCTATTCCTGCTCTTTTCCCGCAATCCATCAAACACATTTGGTGTGTCATCATAGTGGTCACTGACTTGTGGTCAGACTCGCTCATGTGGAACAAACTTTAACTTGCATCTTTTTTCAATGCTCATTTGAATGTCATTGAGAAAACAGAGAAGTGTCAAAGATTTTTTTGCCGCAAAATCCTTTATGAATTTAAAAGCAATGCTCAAAGTAATCATCTCGTTTTTCAAAAGTATCTGTTATCTGATTATAATATACAGATTACAGTTACCGGTTTTTGTAATCCCTTACATGGAACGGATTACATGTAGTCCGTTACTCCCCAACCCTGACTGTTACAGGGACTATTAGGTGGTCATGCAGAGGAACATAGAGATCTAGCTACAGTAATATCCCCAAAGTTGATGGTAGAATCACTGTAGGCTACATCACTTGCTGTACAGTAAGTCCCTCTTGATAAGAAAACTGGAGCAAATTGACCGAGTTATTAATAATGCAAGGGTCTTTTGACTCAGGTGGTCCACACCATTAGCAACATCTGGTAATGGTGACTCGCATTCCACAGAGTCAAGTCAGGCCCCCGCTATCTGCCATGCCCAATCTGCAACGCTACGCTCTGGCCTGCCAGGTACACATATGTTTCTCTGTTTCCTCTCTCTCTCTCTCTTGCTCTCTCTCTTTATCGCTCTCTCTCTCTTGCGCTGGCTCTCTCTAGTGCTCTCTCTCTCTTGCACTCTCTCTCTCTCTCTCCTTATTTCTCTTCAGATAAATATGGGAGGCAATGACACTGATCCTATTGAACACGGCCTGGTGATCCATAAGAATAGATTACTGGTTGGGAATCTCACAATCAGATCAGTATTTCTGTCACTCGCTGATGAATGTGTCAATTGATTGTTGGCTCTATCACCACTTATGATCATTATAGTGCTTATTTCACCCATGCTTCCCTCTAGCAATGGAGTGTCTTTAAATATATTTCTGCACTGCAGATCACCTGTTAGATCACCTTTGTCTACAGGATGTGATACTGTAGCTATTGACGCTATATTTTACTCATATCTTCTTTGTTTTGTGAGGAGCCTATAGAGACTGACAGAGCATGTCATCAACCTGACTAGATAGAGAGAGAGATACTCAGAGACAGCTTGGCCCAGCCGTATGTCTCTATGGTGCAGTGTCCAGCCCATCCAGCACCATACAGCTAGCTACCTCCACCACACCACACTGCACCGCACCGGCGGGCCCTGCTGCCCTGCTGACAGTCACTGGAATGGGCCGTGACTGGCTGCTTGTTTTGTGCCATGATCCCTCACTCCTCACGCTGCTGAAAACATAAATAATACAGCTCTGCTGTGTTGCTATAAATAATGGATGACTTGTCCACTGTCACTTTCCATAGCATGTCAAGCCACAGCCATTATTAGGGGCTCCCATCTCCCATTTCTCCCCCTTTTCCCGCGTTCCCTCCCTCCTTCCCCCATGTTTCTCCTTCTGACTCCAGTTTTGTTTTTGTTCTGGTCGATGTGCCCGTACACTTCTGTGGCTGGTCGGTTGTCAGTCTTTCTTGGGGTTGGCAGAGTTTATGGCTTTCCAAGAATTGAATGAAAAATGGGATGGTGCTATTTGGGACGCTCTAACATACAGACTCTGACAGAACAGAAAACAACAGCAGAAAACACTCCTTGACCTGGAACAAATATCTTAGCACTTTGAGATAAGATGTCATTTTTATGCTTGTGTTAGGTAAGCTGGGCAGAGGTTGAAGCGCTGCCTGCCAGTCACTCTGACTCAGAGAAGAGGTTGACCCAACAGCTGGAGACAGTCTTTCTGTCTTACTATCGCCCATGGCCCAGATGAACAGCAGCATGACTTTAAAGTAGCCTGGTTCTGCACTGAACTGAGGGCACCAGAGGAGAGAGTGCTTAGTGCATTCACAGACAACACAAGATGCCCTGGTCGGGAGGATCCACCCATCTAACAGGAGACAACATGGATTATTTACATATGCAGCTGCGCTTGAGAAAAAATAATGAAGAACAGCTGGCTATGTGTAGAGAGATATGAGAGAGAGAGAGCTTTGTCGGTTTGGCTTGGCTTCCGACCCTCTAACACACAGACTGTTTTCAGGGCATAGAGCTAAAACAAAAAATGAAAGCGTCTTGTATTCCTGTTCCTGCCATACCATTATCTGTGTTAAAGAGTGTCTGTACTACCATGCCAGACCTGAGGCGAGAGGGGCGGCGTCCACTAGTAGCGCTCTGCTCTGGGCTAGAATCTCCAGAACAAGCTCCCGGTTCTCTCTCTCCATCTGCAAAAATAATAGCATCAAATCAAGGCCTGCAGAAAACAAACCCTGACAGTTCCCCTCATTTGGAATTCACTTTGGGGCAGCTGTGGCGCCCTCCAGAATGGAGGGGGAATGGGGGGGCGGAGAGGAGAGGAAGCCAGCAGTCTATAATGTATGCGGAGTGTCTGCACGTCCTGGGTGACAGCAACACGAGCACTTGTCACTAGAGACATCAGTTCTACTTAGTCACAGTGCTGCGGGGCCATCTGTATGACTGCAGTGCTGTGTGAACTCTATTAATAGTTAGCTACCTTTCAGGAGGTATTATGCTGAGCAGGGGTAGACGAAGGAAGATCATGGAGGTGGACCCCGAACCAACATGGGGAGAAGAGGAGTCCGGTTGGAGCGGCTTCTGTGCCGCCCGCCCAGCCTCTCAGAGTTTAGGGAACAACCCCTCTCCCTCCTCTTCCCTAGCGAGTGCAAGGAACACATATTTTTGTGAGAGGCAGAGTGACAATTTGTTGTGGAGAGAGAGAGCAGAAAGGAGAAGGGTTGTTTTAAATCAAGGTCTTGCAATGCCACGGTTAATTTTTCATCAGTCTCCTAAATTAAAAATGTGAGCGGTCATCACTTATTTGTCAAGCCGTCTTAGCTGCAAAAGGTGGATGTCACAGCAGGTTTGTACAAGGCTGGGAGAGCCTGGAGGGAGAGGCAGGAAGGAGACTGTGGAACACAGAGTGAGTGCTGATCCCTCCAAAGGCCCTGCAAAACAACACCAACCGTTAAAGGGAATATTTATACTTACTACCCAAAGGGAATTCCTGGACTGACATTACTTCCAACAGAGATGGGGAGGATTTTGATTACAACGTTTGGAAAGGATTCAATATACTAACTCCCTGCCTAATGAGGGACTGATGCATATAGTCGATGTAAAAATGGCATACACTATACCCTTCTTATATTTGACATCTAAAGAGCCTGAAAGCTACTACCCATACTGTATGCTTCAGAATCTCAGTAATACTTCCCTCCGCTTTTAACACAAACACCCGTCGCTGTCAGAGGAAAATCTCTCATCTCCAAAACAGAAACTTTTCAGGAAATTGAAAAAACTGCTATATTTGACCATTAATGAACATACAATTTTGAATCTTCAGAAGCTAAATGTAATATATTTTCTTGGAACAGGACATGTTCAGAGTACTTTGAGGGGAGTTACTTCTTTGAGTTACAAGGTTTTCATCGGTCAGGGATGTTGTGTTACTTATCCACAATTATTATCATAATCGCTCACATTTGCAACAGATTGTACTTTGGAGCAGGGATATGAATACTTGTGGTTAGTATGTGGTTAGTAAACAATATGTAATTTTGTTGGTCTCGATATTGAAATAGAACAAACTATAAGCAAACAAAAACACAGTCCTGTCTGACTGCTGTGTTGCCTCTCTCCTCTATGTTGGCCCTTATTCATTTGTCATTCTTCGGGGAGAGACAGAGCAGTCTGTTTGGGTGGCACTCCGGCCAATTAACAACCCCCCTTGGCAGCATTTTCAACCCTCAACAGGTGACACGCCAGATTTGTGAGAACCCAGAGATGGACAGTGCTTGATGGGAAAAAGAGAAGAGATAAAAACACTGCTGCTTTCTCCACCTCTCCCAAAACGGCAAAATGTGCCCCTCTATGGATGACTGGCTGCTAAGCCCACAGCTGCCAACCGTGGGGGGAGCAAACCACAAAGGTCCCCTCTGTGTGCAAGAGACTGGCAAAGAAAGGCAAAGTTAAAGATTGGCAAGTTTGCCTCAGCTGTCTCAAGGGTCAGAGGATCTTTTTCATTTCACTAGCCTCCTGCCTAACTAAAAACAGTTAATGATTGGCTGTGCCGGATCAACAATCTACTATTGGCTCCAACTGTCCTCCCTTCGATTTTCTTTGAAGATATCTGTGTCATAACCTCAGAGGTTTAGAAAATAGACACCACTCCTGAGTCTTGTTGTTTCCTGCTTCGAGCCAAGTGGTGAATGGGAAGCAGGTTGGGTTGAGTTTTAAAAAGATGAAGGTTGGAAGGAAATTCTCCCGACACTGAAAACACTGGCCTTGTTTTATTTTTACACATCTGGAGGAGCGATTTTTTCCTCTGAGTCACCGATCCCCTGTTGTCGGAGCCCAAGATGAGCATCTGTTGTTTGGGACTTCTTAGGTGAAGAGGGCAGACAAACAGATTGTGTTTGGAGAACGAGGTAAGGTAGTTTGGATTCAAAGAGGAGGCACATACGCATCCTGTAGGCTTCCTTTTGGTCTCTTGACCTGTCCCTGAGGAAAAGGAGGGGTGAGCAGACTGGGATTTTCAGAGCAGATTGTTACAGGGTCAAAAGGATCAAAGCCAAGATGGGGGATTCTGACCAAATCCCTTGTTCCATGTTGAAAACACCTCAAGATTATTTTTCCTATTCTCATATTATTGTCACGCTCGTCGAAATGAGTAGACCAATGCGCAGCTTGCATAGAGTTCCACATGTTTTATTCCGATGAAACTCACAAACAAAAATAACAAAAAGCAACGAAACGTGAAGCTATGCAGTGCTCGCAGGCAACTAGACATAGACAAGATCCCACAAAGCACAAAGGGGAAATGGCTGCCTAAATATGATCCCCAATCAGAGACAACGATAAACAGCTGCCTCTGATTGGGAACCATAACAGGCCAACATAGACACACAAACACCTAGATGACCCACCCTAGTCACACCCCGACCCAACCAACATAGAGGATAAAAAGCTCTCTATGGTCAGGGCGTGACAATTCCCCCCCTCCCCAAAGGTGCGGACTCCGACCGCAAAACCTGACTCAATAGGGGAGGGTCCAGGTGGGCATCTACCGTCGGGGGCGGCTCCGGTGCGGGGCGAAGTACCCACTCCACTCGCAGATACGTCTTCCTCCATGGCGGCTCTGGTGCGGGGATCATTGCTGGAAGCTCTGGACCGTGGGTCGTTGCCGGAGGAACCGGACCGTGGTTCTTTACCGTAGGAACCGAACCGTGAATCTTCGCCAGAGGCTTCGGACCGTAGATAGTTTCCGGGGACTCCGGGCCGTAGATCGTCGCCGGGAATTCCGGGCCGTGGATCGTCGCTGGAGGATCGGACCGTGAATCGTCGCGGGAGGCTCCGGACTGAGAACCCCCGCCCGAGGTTCTGGACCTCAGACCGTCACTGGAGGCTCCGGACCGCGGACCGTCTCAGGAGGTTTCGGACCGCGAACCGTCTCAGGAGGTTCCGGACTGTAGACCGTCTCAGGAGGTTCCGGACTGTGGACCGTCTCAGGAGGTTCGGACTGTGGACTGTCTCAGGAGGTTCCGGACTGTGGACCGTCGTTGGAGGTTCCGTACTGTGGACCGTCGGAGGTTCCGGACTGTGAAACGTTGCCGGAAGCTCTGAACTGGGAACTGTCGCCGGAAGCTCTGGACTGGGACCTGTCGCCGGAATCTCTGGACTGGGACCTGTCGCCGGAAGCTCTGGACTGGGAACTATCGCCGTAAGCTCTGGACTGGGAACTATCGCCGGAAGCTCTGGACTGTGGAGGCGCACTGGAGGCCTGATGCGTGGGACCGGTACAGGTGGCACCGGGCTGATGACACGCACCTCAGGGCGAGTGCGGGGAGGAGGCACAGGACACACTGGACTGTGGAGGCGCACTGGAGGTCTTGAGTATAGAGCTGGCACAACCCGTCCTGGATGGATGCTCACTTTAGCCCGGCAAGTGCGGGGCGCTGGCACAGGACGCACTGGGCTGGTAAGGCGCACTGGAGACACGGTGCGTAGAACCGCATAACATGGTGCCTGAACGATCACACGCTCCTTATAGCGAGTGCGTGAAGGAGACACAGGACTTACCGGACTGGGGTGGCGCACTGGAGGCCAGATGCGTGAAACTGGTGCATATGACACCGGATTGGTGTCACGCTCCTCAGCACGCCCGCTCTGCAGCGCTCCCAACGCCAACACCTCTCTCCGGAATCTTTCGTTGAGTTCCTCACTCGACTCCCTGACTGGCTCTGGTTCACCCCTCGGCTCCGCCGACCACTCCGTGTGCCGGGGGGGACTGCCTCTCGGGCCTCCGTCGTGGTTCCAAATCCCGGAGTAGTCATTGATCCTCCTTCGCGGCCTCCGACCTGCTTCCATGGCAGGGTCTTGTCCCCTGCCATAACCTCCTCCCATGTCCATGATGTCCTCCACTCCCTTTTCTCCCAGGCCCAGGATCCCTGCTCCTCCTGGCCACGCTGCTTGGTCCTTTGGTGGTGGGATCTTCTGTCACGCTCGTCGAAAGGAGTAGACCAAGGCGCAGCGTGCATAGAGTTCCACATGTTTTATTCCGATGAAACTCACAAACAAAAATAACAAAGAGAAATGAAACGTGAAGCTATGTAGTGCACGCAGACAACTAGACATAGACAAGATCCCACAAAGCACAAAGGTGAAATGGCTGCCTAAATATGGTACTCAATCAGAGACAACGATAAACAGCTGTCTCTGATTGAGAACCATAACAGGCCAACATAGACACACAAACACCTAGATGACCCACCCTAGTCACAAGCCGACCCAACCAACATAGAGAATAAAAAGCTCTCTATGGTTAGGGCGTGACAATTATATTGGAAAAATACATCTGAAAATGTAATTTATTCAACAAGGTAAACTCAATAAAGGATGATTATAATCATGTTAATATTATGATCATTCACTGGTACTGACAAATTAATGCTTCTGACAAAACTATTTTATACATATTTGAATGCTGTTAGTAGTCTATGCCACTGAGAGAAGAGGTGCTTGAATAAAAATACTGCCTGAAAAATGGCTTGTCCTCATTGAATTTCCAACATAAGCACTGTAAACCGCTGACATATTGCCAGGCATTGGCACTGAAAAGTTGGACTGCAAATTGCTTTGGAGTCACAGTCATCATTGTTATTGTCTCTCTCTTATCACTGTCCTATTATTAGCCAGCCACTCGTTTTTGCTACTGCCTTCCTTCCAGTATTCCCTGATTGTATTTTTCATCCTCTTCCTGACCGGATTCATTTTCACCTAGGAACAATTCTTGGAGTCAACTCCCCTCCACTCTCTCCCCATCTTAATTTCCTGTGCTTCTTCCTCTGTGTGGTGGCTACATCCTTGGTAGGATCCAGGCTGTGATTAGGGGTAGTGACCCAGAGGAACTCCCCACCCCTCGACACACTCAGGCAAGACTCTGCCAGGCTGGGTGTATTTCCACCCGGAGACACCCCACTTACTTCACTGACGTAATTACATTTCACACTGCTGAGGCTGAGGTACCGTCTACGCCGCTCCGCGCAGCTCCCCGCATCAGCACTAAAAGCAGCAGCCAATAAACGGATGGCTTACCGCTCCCCTGCCCAGACAATGCTACTTTCCTTTCTGTAAATTAGGCCTTCTACCAAACAGGGAGAGAGAGAGGGAAGAGGAGAGAGAAGAAGGGTCCAGACCCTTATGAAAATATTAGTATTATTATTAATTTGGTTTGGCTCTGACTTTCATCCCAAGTGACTCACAAATTCTGCAAAACCATTTTCTGTGCTGAGCTCTGCACCAGAGGAATGTCGGCAGGTAAAGTACATTGCTCAAGGGTACAACCGTTCCACATAATTTGTGTTGTATTAAAAAGAATCGTGCTCATATTAAGTGGGCACATGAATTAAAATGAAAAAGGACCTCCTGTGAAATGAAAATAGATTGGTTGTGCTGATAAATGATCACGAGACAGCTCCGTGATGTGAATAAGGGAAGGTTGACCAGTTGCGTTACATTTTATTTAAGTCAGTTAGTTGGCCCCTGAGAGTCTCCGTGACGACATCAACGTCTCTAAAAGATGGTTAAGCCCAGATATGCTGTTACTGTATATTGTTTGTATAGGTCGTCATCAATGAAACGTCACAATACGGTGCAGAGCTTTCAATTTGGTTTCTGGTGAGCAAGGAGGCTGGCACAGCAGTCTAAGGCACTGGAACACAGTTCTAGAGGTGTCACTACAGACCCTGGTTCAAATCTGGCATGTATCACAACCGTTAGGGGAGGGTTTGGCCAGGGTACGCCGTCATTGTAAATAAGAATTTGTTCTTAACTGCCTTGATGTTTACTGATCATGAAAAGTATGCAGTTACTTGCTTTATAACTCTGATGATAGAGCTAAATGTGTGCAATTGTTTTGCATGGAATAATCAGAAATGTGTAATTCTGTCTATGCTCTTCAAGAGATGATGATATTACAACCAAAGAGTTCACATTTATTTAGCAATCCCTTGAAAATGGCACGCAGTTGTCAATGGTTTTAGTGGAGTCTCCTTGCCCCACAGCAGACATATCGAACACTCGGTATTGTGTATGGTGATATTTTATTGATAACGGCCTGTAGTATATAACCTAATTTAGTGTTGAAAGGAATTCTTAAACAAAGGTTGAGTTTCTTCTTCTCCCAATTAAGAAGGTTGAACCCGTTTAAATGATCAACATCTGTTTTCCAGCTGTTCATCACGATCGTATTTCAGTAAAAAATGAATTAACAATTTATTCGCTCTAAGGACTCATATAGACCCAGAATCATTCCATTCTGGACATTATAAAAATGTTTTATTTAACAAAAAAATCACTGTGGAACCTCTCGTTATTATTGCAGCAAGCTACCTCCATGTCAATACATATTCATGAACATTCACCATTCATAGGGTGTGTGAGGGTTTCCTGTGTGAACAGCTCGTTTGATTCACTGTTTGCCCCAGAGACTGAAATGGGAGAAAGAAGGGAAAAGGGAGAGGTAGAAAGGAGCGAGGGAGGGGTGAAGGGTGCTGTTGGGTTGTGGTTAACCCCTGCATGCTCCAAGTGAAATATGTTTGACTTGTGCACTCGTGGATTGACATGCCTGCACCACAGCTGAAACCTGTTAACTTGATGTGCACTGACTGGTCAGGACGAAGAGTCAAACCTGTTGTGACTGCCTTATGGCAAATATTATGGTTGGTCCAACGGGCCGCCAACCCAGTGGTGGAAAGGGAGATACAGGGTCATAATTGGAACAAAGGGGGGTGGTGAGAGTGTGCGTGTGTGTGTGTGTACATATATGTGTTTGTGTGTGTCCCGATATTTGTAATACAGACAGCATAATACAATGTGACAGACCTTAAGCGTCCCTAAGCATCAGTTTGAATGTTATATTCAAACATGGCATGGAATTATTTTGGGACATTGCACAGCAGCATTATAACACAGCACACAGGAAGGAGAGTAGTATGTGAACCAGGAATGTGTACGTATGGTACCAGGGAAAGGTTGCCTTCCCATCAGCTCAGAGAGAAAGTACTCTGCCTAGCGCCAGATCACCTTAACAAGTTTAGGCCCCTATCCCTCTCTCTGGTTAATGCAGTAGCAGCTAATGTGGATTTAGCAGCGACTCCTGTGAGGGTCAGATTAAATCAAGCCTCCCAAAGCGGTGGTGGTGAGGGGTGGGTCCTGCAGTAGCGGGGAAGCAACATGAGAAACACAATAAGGGCCTCTCTCTCTCTCAATTGAATTCAGTTCAATTCAATTCAATTCAAGAGCTTTAGTGGGATGGGAAACATATGTTTACATTGCCAAAGGAAGCGAAATAGATAACAAACAAAAGTTAAATAAACAATAAAAAATGTACAGTAAACATTACACTCACGAAAGTTCCAAAAGTATAAAGACATTTCAAATGTTATATTATGTCTATATACAGTGTTGTAACGATGTATATATAGTTCAAGAACGAAAGGGAAAATAAATAAACATAAATATGCTTGTATTTACAATGGTGTTTGTTCTTTCTTTTGGCAACAGGTCACAAATCTTGCTGCTGTGATGTTTTCTAACTCTTGGGGGATCTGTGCAATCTGAGGGAAATATGTGTCTCTATGGTCATACATTTGGCAGGAGGTGCAGCTCAGTTTCCACCTCATTTTGTGGGCAGTGTGCACATAGCCTGTCTTCTCTTGAGAGCCAGGTCTGGCAGCCTTTCTCAATAGCAAGGATATGCTCACTGAGTCTGTACATAGTCAAAGCTGTTCTTAATTGTGGGTCAGTCACAGTGGTCAGGTATTCTGCCACTGTGTACTCTCTGTTTAGGGCCAAAAAGCATTCTAGTTTGCTTGTTTTTTTGTTAATTCTTTCCGATGTGTCAAGTAATTATATTTTAGTTTTCTCATGATTTGGTTTGGTCTAATTGTGTTGCTGTCCTGGAGCTCTGCGGGGTCTGTTTGTGTTTGTGAACAGAGCCCCAAGACCAGCTTGCTTAGGGGACTCTTCTCCAGGTTCATCTCTCTGTAGGTGATGTCTTTGTTATGGAAGGTTTGGGAATTGCTTCCTTTTAAGTGGTTGTAAGCTTCTCTTTTCTGGATTTTGATAATTAGCCGGTAACAACCCTTTTCTGCTCTGCATGCATTATTTTGTGTTTTACATTGTACACCGAGAATATTTTTTGCAGAATTCTGCATGCAGTCTCAATGGGTTCTAAAACTGATTCTATAGTATTTTATAGTTTGTTGAATTTTATATTATTGTTTTATGCCATAGAAGGACCTTCTTGCCTTGTCTCTCAGATTGTTCACAACTTTGTGAAAGTTACCTGTGGCGCTGATGTTTAGGCCATGGTATGTAATGTTTTTTTGTGTGCTGTAGGGCAACGGTGTCTAGATGGAATTTGTATTCATGGTCCTGGCAACTGGACCTTTTATAGAACATCATTATTTTTGCCTTACTGAGATTTACTGTCAGGGCCCAGGTCTGACAGAATCAGTGCAGAAGATCTAGGTGCTGCTGTAGGCCCTCCTTGGTTGGGGACAGAAGCACCAGATCATCAGCAAACAGTACACATTTGACTTCAGATTCGAGTAGGGTGAGGTCGGGTGCTGCAGACTTTTCTAATGCCCTCGCCAATTCGTTGATGTATATGTTGAAGAGGGTGGGGCTTAAGCTGCATACCTGTCTCACCCCACGGCCCTGCCAATTTTAACCGCACACCTGTTGTTTGTGTACATGGATTCTATAATGTTGTACGTTTTTCCCCCAACACCACTTTCCATCAATTTGTACAGCAGACTCTCATGCCAAATTGAGTCAAAAGCTTTTTTGTCGTACGGTAATTTGGTAAAAAGCCAATTTGACATTTTCTCAGTACATAGTTTTTTTCGCTGAGGAAATGTATGAGTCTGTTGTTAAAGATAATGCAGAGGATTTTCCCAAGGTTGCTGTTGACGCATATCCCACTGTAGTTAATGGGGTCAAATTTGTGTCCACTTTTGTGGATTGGAGTGATCAGTCATTGGCTCCAAATATTGGGGAAGATGGTAGAGCTTAGGATGATGCTAAAGAGTTTAAGTATAGCCAATTGGAATTTGTGGTCTGTATATTTTATAATTTAATTTAGAATACCATCAACACCTCAGGTCTTTTTGGGTTGAAGGGTTTGTATTTTGTTCTGTAGTTCATTCAATGTAATTGGATAATCCAGTGGGTTCTGGTAGACTTTAATAGTTTATTCTAAGATTTGTATTTGATCATGTACATGTTTTTGCTGTTTGTACTTTGTTATAGGGTTATAGGGCCAAACAGATTGGAGAAGTGGTTTATCCACATATCTCTGTTTTGGATAGATACCTCTTCGTGTTATTGTTTGTTTAGTGTGCTCCAATTTTCCCAGAAGTGGTTAGATTTGATGGATTCTTCAATTACATTGAGCTGATTTCTGACGTGCTGTTCCTTCTTTTCCCGTAGTGTTTTTCTGTATTGTTTTAGTGATTCACCATATTGAAGGCGTTTCTGGGTCTATGTTTTTGGTTGCATAGTTTTCTCAATTTCTTTAATCTCTCTCTGTTTATTTGACGAGGTGAGGAAAGGAAAGAGTCTCCCTCCACTGCCCTGTCTGTCATCAGCGATTAGCGGTCACATCAAAGCCCTGATGGAATCAGCGCCCCACTGAGAGGCATCATTATGGGTCTGTTTGAGAGACTGAGAGGCCGTGGCTGCAGATCCCTCCCAGATCCCTCCCCTGTCCTCCGTGGGGACCCTCACCTCCGGATGGACGCCACGGCAGGTTCAGTATTCAAGCCACCAGGTCACATTCACACCTGTTCCTTTAACGGCTATCTGGGGAACAACGCGGTGAAGGCCCCTTTGGGATTCAAATGAGGAGATAATATCAAGGTTGTGAGAAGTAATTTCTCACTGACCACAGATGTTTAAGTCTCTATAATGACTTTATACAGCGGCTCTCTCCTTTGGTATTCCTTGTCCCAGCAAGTTATTATAAGGCGCTGTTCACGTAGTTCTGGAGTACGGATAAATGGTACTTGGAAAGGTGTCCCTCTTAACTTTGTTTTTTCGGCTAGTGTGTGAGAGCTCTCAGGTGGACTATCATTCTGCCGCTGAAGATTATACCAACAACTCTTGTATACATGAGTGCACTTCATTTCCCACGTCCCTAAAAACACACTCTCACATTCACCTGAGGACATCCTCCCTTGGAGTCTTCAGTCTTAACTAGTGAATTCTGAATGAAGTTCCTATCTGAATATAATAGAAATAGCAGCATTGCAATGAAAGAGGAGACTCTATCCCATCTCCTCCTCTCTCTGCCTGTCTATCTGTCTGTCTGTCTAGTGTCCCATGTGGGGACCATACAGTGAGGATGGTGATCACTGTAATCTCCACCGTGGCAGGGGACACGTCGGCTCACTCCGGGTGTGACACCGCTGTCACAGGTGTCCATGCTTGACAGAGTCTGCTCCTGACATGTCCCACTACTGTGAGTGACTGTCCTCTTCACCTCTGCCCCCCCACTCACTCTCTCTCTCTCTCTCTCTCTCTCTCTCTCTCTCTCTCTCTCTCTCTCTCTCTCTCTCTCTCTCTCTCTCTCTCTCTCTCTCTCTCTCTCTCTCTCTCTCTCTCTCTCTCTCTCTCTCTCTCTCTCTCTCTCTCTCTCTCTCTCAGAATACAATGCGGCAACAACTGTCTCCCTTGGCCACCTCTGTTCCATGCCTGCTCTGGGAAGATGACAAGCGTTTGATGGCCAAAATCCCAGCTCTGTCTACCTTCCAGTTTATTACAGCAGTCACCAGGGGCTAGGGGCTGGGGGGAGGGAGAGGGGAGAGGAGGGAGGAGAAGGGAAAGTTGACTAGCATGTTTGTACCACTCAGCGCCTTCAGAAAGGATTTATGCTTCTCATATGTTGTTTTGTTTGTTGCATTGTTTGTCACTGTTAATTAGAGACAAGGTAAGCACTCTGTGTCCCCTCTCGCTAATACAGCCAATCAGAAACGCTGTGGAACCAGAGCTGAAGAGCAGGAAGTGACACTGACCTCAAAATGTCAGCGGGTGTCTCATTTCATAATGTTTACAACTCTGCTCTGATCCTGCTCTGCTCCTCACTGATGGTCATCACCATCGAGCTTCAGGGGATTTTTTTATTTCTGAACTTCTTGTACTTTTTGTCCTCGGTTACCAGATTTGGCCGATGAAGAATATGGGAAAAAAACTCCTTTTGAGGTTTCAGTTTAAAAAGTGAGTAGAGTGAGCTCATTATGTGTTGGAGAAAGCTGAACCCTGGCTACCCATGCCATGATGAAGCTCATTACCCTTTTGGAGCATCTGCAGGTCAGGGCCTGTGCTCCGCCATCGCCACTGCACCTAGACCAGAGGAACTAGGAGGTAGTTTAGTTGGACGGAGCGAGGGATGGAGGGATTGAGGGATGGAGGGACATGTTCGAGTCCTCTACTGCTGCACTCATCTGTAGGCAATATCTGTAGACCATGGAAAGAGAGAGAGGAGAGGAGAGGAGAGGAGAGGAGAAGAGAGGAGAGGAGAGGAGAGGAGAGATGGGAGCAGTGACCGAGGCCAGTCAGATATGCTGCAGTGTGATTGATTGCTGTATTTGAGTCTGTTTAGGGGACGTATATGTCACAGACCACATTGTTTTTAAAGGCTTTGCCCTCACAGGTCCTGATCCTGTAGTGTCTCCTTCAGCTAAAAAGACGCAGAGACACAGAATGTCTTAGATGTCGTTGAGTAACCTTTGGTTTTAATCCTGGGTCTGCTCTGCCCGTGGGTGCCTGCACTTCCTGTCGGCTCCATGCTATAGGATGGGATTGCACTTTGACTCTAGGCTCCCTGTTTTGAACCCTGGATAAAACGAACTATCTGTTCTCAGACTCCTGAGCCCTATCTGTGTCACGGCTGGACAGCCATAAACTGGCCTTATCTCTCACCACACCGGATGTCTCCTCTGTAGGTCTAACAGGGCTCGCTACGGGGTGCTTGTGATGTTCATGCTCGCTTACACCCTCCGGCCCATTGATAATGGAACAAAGCTGCTGTCCAGTCATCTGTGCGTGTGGCATGTGCTGCCCCCGGGCCCCCTGTAGGAGGACATGGTGAATCATCAGAACAACTGGAGCACACTGTCACCCTGCCCCATGGCTTAGGCTCAGACCGACATCCAGACCCAGCCAGGCCCAGCCAGGCCCAGCCAGGCCCAGCCAGGCCCAGCGCTCAGTCCATCCCCTGCCCACGAAGGGTGGAGGGAGGACAAGCAGTGCTTAGCTGATCTCCCTCCTCCTCCCCTTCCCTCTCCCCAGAGCTCCCAGGGATCAGGCCTGCCCTGTCTGAGGCGGTTTGCTGTTAATTGAGTTGCTCACTCAGCCAATGGCTTCAGGGGAAACCCGGCGTGTCACTTCCTATGATCAACCTAAATATCATCCATCGGCCAGGACTGCTGCCAGATCTAGTAAGGCGAAAAAGTATGTGCTGAGACATTCCCATAAAAAGGAGCGAAGGAGAGGGAGGAAGAGAGGATGAGGAGGAGGGTGAGGGTGAGGTTGCATAAAGATGTGATGATGGGCAAATAAATCTGAAATGTAATGTTCAGATCTGGACAGAAAGTAAAAAAGTATCGATAAATATCACTTGAGTGCCCGGCAAAAATGATGTTTTTCTCCCCGCCTCAGCAAAAAGCTACACCATATCAACGTGCCACAATCTGCGTTACACGGACTTAAAAAATTGCCCCTTCCAGCTTCCATTAAACACCATCGGTGCCGACCAATTTGGTCCTTTTAGCTTTGGACATTCTCCAGGAGGACCGGGTAGTATTGTATGGGTCTCTCAGTGAGAAACTGTCTGCAGTGAGGTTGCTCATTTCCTCAGTAAGTACCAGGAGAGATCAAAGGGAGCAAGTGCAGAGGCATTCCACCCCATTCCTACACCGGGCAAATCAGTCTTTTCATTTATTGGCACTCCAGGAAGCTGTATAAATCACGTCAACCAGCATCGACCAGGGCCTTAGTCATCAGCACTAGCTCAGAACTACGCTTTTTTTGATCAATGTGAAGTTATTTAAGAACTTTGACGGGCGACTGTTAGGCCAGCACCATTGTTTTTCTTTTAGTTCTCAAATGTTATCCCCCTCTCTCTCTATTCAGTTCAAATCATGGAGTTTAGTGGCATGGGAAACATGTGTTAACATCGCCAAACAAGTGAAGTAGATAATAAACAACAGCGAAATAAACAATAAAAACGAACAGTAAACATTACACTCACAGAAGTTCCAAAAGAATGAAGACATTTCAAATGTCATATTATGTCTATATACAGTGTCATAACCATGTGCAAATAGTTAAAGTACAAAATGGAAAATAACTAAACATAAATATGGTTGTATTTACAATGGTGTTTGTTCTTCACTGGTTGCCCTTTTCTTGTGGCAACATGTCACCCATCTTGCTGCTGTGATGACACACCGTTGTATATCACCCAGTAGATATGGGAGTTTATCAAAATTGGTTTGTTTTTCAAATTCTTGGTGGATCTGTGTAATCTGAGGGAAATATGTGTCTCTAATATGGTCATACATTTGGCAGGAGGTTAGGAAGTGCATCTCAGTTTCCACCTCATTATTTTGTGGGCAGTGTGCACATAGCCTGTCTTCTCTTGAGATCCAGGTCTGCCTACGGCGGCCTTTCTCAATAGCAAGGCTATGCTCACTGACTCTGTACATTGTCAAAGCTTTTCTTAAGTTTCGGTCAGTTACAGTGGTCAGGTAGTCTGCCACTGTGTACTTTCTGATTAGGGTCAAATTGCATTCTAGTTTGCTTGTTTTTTTCTTAATTCTTTCCAATGTGTCAAGTAATTATCTTTTTGCTTTCCCATGATTTGGTTGGGTCTAATTGTGTTGCTGTCCTAGGGCTCTGTGGGGTCTGTTTTAGTTTGTGAACAGAGCCTCAGGACCAGCTTGCTAATGGGACTCTTCTCCAGGTTCATCTCTCTGTAGGTGATGGCTTTGTTATGGAAGGTTTGGGAATCGCTTCCTTTTAGGTGGTTGTAGAATAATGATAATTTGCGGGTATTGGCCTAATTCTGCTCTGCATGCAATATTTGGTGTTTTATATTCTCTCTCTCTCTCACTCTCTCTCACTTTCTATCACCCCCCCTCTCTCTCTATCACCCTCTCTCTCTCTCTCTCTCTCTCTCTCTCTCACCCCTCACTCACTCACTCTCTCACTCTCTTGCTCACCCTCTCTCACCCCCTTCTCTCTCTCTCTCACTCTCTCTCTCTCTCTCTCTCTCTCTCTCTCTCTCTCTCACAACCTCTCTCTCTCTCTCTCTGTTGTCTCTCTCCTCTTCTTTCACGCTAGTTTTGTTTTCCAAACGCTTGTGTGAAAGCAGCCTCCTCCTACCAAAGCACTCATGGAGAAGTGATAGTCAGAGGGAGACTCCGGGCACAGCCATCATGAAATAAACATGGATGGCCATGAGTGGGATGAGCGAAGATCATCTGTTTAGCCATCTGCTTGTGCGAGTGCGTGGATGTAACGACGGTGGTCCTGCCTAGCCCAGAGAGACCCCTGTTGCCAGGAAGGGGATTCGACTGAACAGAAGCCCACACATACCAGGCCCACGATGCTCCACCTCCCCCTTCATCCCCCTATCGTGATAATGTGTCATGTACACCCATGGCTTTGACACACACACACAAAACACACACTCATGCATATTTACGCCACACAGATACACACACACACACAGAGATACACACGCACGCACACACACATTCACATTCCTTCACACTCGCCACATACGCTG
Source organism: Salvelinus fontinalis (assembly GCF_029448725.1). NCBI lineage: Eukaryota > Metazoa > Chordata > Actinopteri > Salmoniformes > Salmonidae > Salvelinus > Salvelinus fontinalis. Next base: position 12,981,252 of record NC_074702.1, read on the forward strand.
CTGCTACTCTGTTTATTATCTATGCATAGTAACTTTATCCATACCTACATGTACATATTACCTTGATTACTTCGACTAACCCTTACCTCTGCACATTGACTCGTTACCCATAGCCTCGTTATTGTTATTTTATTGTGTTACCATTTTTCCTTGTTTGACTTACTTTTTTAAAACCCTGCATTGTTCACTAAGGGCTGGTAACTAAACATTTCACTGTAAGGACTACTAGAACTGTTGTATTCAGCGCATGTGACAAGTTGATTTGATATGCTCACTTGAACGAACTCACACGCATGCACGCACGCACACACGCACACGCACGCACGCATACGCACGCATACGCACGCACACACACACACACACACACACACACACACACACACACACACACACACACACACACACACACACACACACACACACACACACACACACACACACACACACACACACACACACACACACACACAAACAGTCACATAAAAAATACCATCCCCCATACAGTATACACCCCATTACCCCACACACACACACAGTCAGTCACACTAAAATACCGGTACACAGAAGCAGGCGAGGAGAGATGCCCAGGAATTCTCCACTGGGCTCAGGTTCAAAGCCTGGGCCTCTCTGTGTTTGACTGCCCTGCATATTCTCTGAGCATCTGGCCCGCCACGGACATTAGAAACGACTGGGTGAAAATTTCCAGCCTGGATTGGTGATTGTTCAGTTGGCAGTGTCCCTTGATGTGCCAGTCTGTTGCTTTCTCTGTTGCGAGGAAAAACACTTTGTGTTTGCTAGCACTGTATGTGGTGGTGAAGAAAAATAGAAACTTGGCCAAACACACTCACTCAGCCACATCCGTTCCCCCACTCCCCACCTCTCCATCTTCCCAAGCAAAGAATCCTTTCTCTTTCCAGGATGGTTTAGTTTGTTGCTGAGGGCTGGTAATAGTATGAGCGTATGTTTGATAAAGAAAAGATACGTGTTGTTGTGGAATTATATGTATTCCTTATGGAGGGTGACTCAGTAGGAGCTCTCCAAATCAATCTTGAAGCATTGATGGAATCATAAAGCGAAGAGAAAATGGCAAACATTGCCATGGCTCAATGGCCTGATGCTCTCATAAATATATTTTTATGGTGGGGGAAGTCAGAGGGTGCCGAGACATATGGCGTGTACTCATAAACCTGTGTGTGTGTTGGCGCATGAGCCCTAATGCTTCATATCGGGAGTCGTAAAACGGTTTTCATTTAATTTGCTTATACAATTTGACGATCAATAGCTTGTGGATCAGGATTTATTGGGCGATCTATCCCCAATGAGGAGTTTGTCGTTGAAAATAAGACCTGATTACATGTATGCTACTGTTTAACATCTCTTGTCTTTTTCCGAGGATGGTATTGTCTATCGACTGTTGACACTCAGTCTAACAAGTTAATCTAATGTCTGACACCAGTCCAAACAGTCCTCCTCCTCCCTCAACTCTCCCCCTTCCTCCATGGGCCGGATGGAACATCAAGCTGTCACTGATTCATCATACATCCTCAGGCCTAAGTGTTGTCTGGGGAACTCAGAGCAAAGCTGAGGGAGGGACTGTAAAGAGGCTGTTGAACTATAGTCTACTGTCAGTGGAGACGCTCTGTAGAAGGAAACCCTCAGAGGCGAGAGAGTAGAGGAGCGGAGGAGCGGAAGAGGAGGCAGAGAGGAGGCAGAGGATCCATGGGGTAGCTGGATTTGTTTTGCTCGTCTGCAGCCCCTCGAGCCGCCAGACTCTGCTATAAATGAACCACATTTAAATGAACCCAAATGGCAAAAGAGTTTCTTCCCTGTATTAACAGGCCTCCGAAATCCCACCAGGACGTTGTGTTAAAGAAGATTTACCACCAACGATGATGTACCCCCACATCCCCCCCACATCCCTCCCACATCCCCCCCACATCCCCCCCTCATCCCCCCCACATCCCCCCCACATCCCCCCCACATCCCTCCCACATCCCCCCCACATCCCTCCCTCATCCCCCCCACATCCCCCCCACATCCCTCCCACATCCCCCCCACATCCCTCCCACATCCCCCACACATCCCCCCCACATCCCTCCCTCATCCCCCCCACATCCCCCCCACATCCCCCCCACATCCCCCCCACATCCCTCCCTCATCCCCCCCACATCCCCCCCACACCCCCCCCACATCCCTCCCTCATCCCCCCCACATCCCCCCCACATCCCCCCCACATCCCCCCCTCATCCCCACATCCCCCCCACATCCCCCCCACATCCCCCCCACATCCCTCCCTCATCCCTCCCTCATCCCCACATCCCCCCCACATCCCTCCCTCATCCCTCCCTCATCCCCACATCCCCCCCACATCCCTCCCTCATCCCCCCCACATCCCCCCCACATCCCTCCCTCATCCCCCCCACATCCCCCCCACATCCCCCCCACATCCCTCCCTCATCCCCACATCCCCCCCACATCCCCCCCACATCCCTCCCTCATCCCTCCCTCATCCCCACATCCCCCCCACATCCCCCCCACATCCCCCCCACATCCCTCCCTCATCCCTCCCTCATCCCCACATCCCCCCCACATCCCCCCCACATCCCTCCCTCATCCCTCCCTCATCCCCACATCCTCCCCTCCTTTTGTCCTCTTTGATGTCACACACTCTTCTGTTAACCAAGCTTCTGTTCCTCCTTTCATTGTCTTTCCCTCTTCCGGCTCGTTTGACAGAGAATTTCACAACGTTCCCTTATTTGAAAAGGGACTGTTTCTGCTTACTGAAAATAACAAAACAAGGAAGCTGCCATTTCTATTCAGCTGTAATGACGTTCCCCTCATTCAGTTTGAATCTCTACCAGTTGGCGCACTGCGCCGCTTTTTCTCTGTTCTTCTTTTTCATGTCACCCTGGCATTTAAACTACAGTGGAGGAGCACTTTGAAATTCACCTCGGAGAAAAAAGAGTAAAGTTATTTTTGCCTCCACTGATGTGAGTGTGTGGTGGTCGCAGCAGGATGTTCATAATATTCACCCATCTTCTGAACCTGTGTAATTCGCTGATTAACGTCGTCCGCTCTCCCCTGTACTTTATTTATCTGCCGGTTTATTGAACCAAGGGGAATCGCAACAACTGCAGTATGATTGAACAGGAGTTCAGACGATGGATGCCAATATGAATGGGAGAGATAGAGAGTCCCAGACATGCTTTCTGGCCGTCCCCATGGTCCCCAGTGGCTCTCTGGTGATTCACCCCGCCACATCTCTCCCCATGCTTCACCTCCATATGAAGTGGTTGTCCTATAAATCCAACTAATATAACAGTTGGTGATTTAACAGCCACAGGCCCAGCTCCAGCACCACACTATAGCTCCACACTAGGCCATAAATAGCCCAGAGCCAGCCTCAACACATCACACCGACACTGGGATAAGGGCCCAGCCTGATGTTCCCTGTTCCTCCTGCTCCCACCACCCAGCCGGCTCTCTCTCTCCTGTCTATGTGGGTCGCTCCAGAGCCAGAGCATCCATTTCAAGGAGGGCACTGGACTTTTAACGTTGGGGAGTGTGATCTCCAATTCCAGAAAAACTCTCTCCTCTCTCTCATGCGGTGATAAGAGCTAATCCGCGCCTCACATTAAACTGTGACCAAGATCAATTAAAAGCGTGCCTCGCCCTGATACCTATCTCAACCCACGGCAGAGTATAGAGGAGTAGTGGTGTTGGAGAGAGGGGAGGGAGGGATTGGAGATAGAGAGGGAGGAGAGGGGAAGGGGGGCTCTGCGGAGAGCCATCACCGCCCTCAAGAGCTTTGGACGGGAGGGAGCACTGCAGCGAGGGAGCGAGGCATGCTGGCAGGCCGCAGGGAGAGCGGGGCACCCGCGATTGATTTTCATCGCCTCTTAATGGCCGTGACAGACAATAAAGAACAATGACGGCGATGATCACAAACACCCCTGCCAGCAACTGCTGTATATAATGACTATATATACCCGTCATTATTATAATGCCCATCTCATCATAATCACTATTATTATTAAATTATTATTCAGCATATGCATTACTATCGTTATGCATTTCTCCGTGAAATTGGGTGTTGGTTTGGGAGGTATCTGGGTTTAGATGGGGTGCCATCCCTCTCTCTCTGTCTGGCAAGGCTGCTCCTGACTCCTGCCTGCATTAGACTGGTGGTGCCGCTCCGCTGCGTCGGGCTCCAGCACCACAGCCTCCACAGCCATGTTGTGTTATTGTCTCAGTCAGCTCTGGGCTGCTTTAAATGGAGCAGCAACACAAAGAGGATTCTCCCCTCCTCTTCTCTGGCGGTGTTGTTTTTTGATAAAGTTGAGTGTAAGCGGGCAGCAGTATCCGCCGTGCAACTGTGTGCCAGTTTTATGGCGCCTGCTCGATGCCAAGGCATTGGCATCGCGGGGAGAGCGGTTGGCAGAGTGGTGAGGTTTGATCCTGGAATGCAAACTGAGAGCTGGCATGTGGGATAGGAGGATGGGTAGTGAGGGAAGAGGGAGGAGGAGGTGCGGGGGACACCAGGCAGGAGGATGGCGGTGAGCGGTGCGTGGAGGACGGGGCGGAGGATAGCTAGAAGGAGGAGTGGGGTGAGTCTGGCCTGTTGCGGGGCGGCTGCCAAGCCGACTGTCACATCAGCCTGTGGGATTGTGGGATTGGCGGCTCGGGGCTCCAGGTTGTTTTGGTGTGTACATCAAAAGGCCAGACTGCAAACATTCTAAAAAAACAACCTGCTTATTTTCCCCCAACATCTATCCTTCCTTCCTTCCTTCTCTCCATTTCTCCTCTGCTGTTTCCACTCTCTCTTCCTCTCTCCCTCTTTTTACTCTTCGCTCTCCGGAGAGACACATTCAAGGTGCTCTGGAATCTTTGAGGAGTGGAGAAGAAGATGGTGCATGCATGCCGGGTTTTTACAACACAGGACGGGAAGGACAGAGGAAGGGAAGAGGAGGGAAAACACGGTGTCTGGGAGGGAATGAACTGGCCTAACCACGGACGCCGATACTCTTGGAGAAACGCTACGCGGGAAGGTGGTGTGGATTTACCCCTGCATCTTAGAGAGAACAAGTGACCCGGGGAGCAGTGACGCTATAACCCTGGCCTTGTCGTGTCCCCAAAAACAAAACAGGAAATGAACCATCTGGTGGCGCCTGCCATCGTTTCTCCCTGCCCCCTCCCTACACACCCCCTTCAATCTCCAATCTTGTGTTTTTTTGTGCTCCTGTCGGCGCTGCTTCAATTACACCCCCCAGCTTATGTCTTGGGTGGATTACACCGGCTCACTGTTCCTGTTGTTTTTTTGTTGCGGAGAGCTGTGCGCCATGCCGACTCTTGTATGTAGCCTCTCATAACCCCTCATCCAAAAGACAATGCTGTTTCTTGGCTCGCAGGCTCATTTCCACCCCTACGGATCAGACTGGAAGCATTAAGTTGTGACTCATCCAAAGATGGAAAAACGATACGTTTTTGATTTCTTGTTGTTGTCTTTTTTGTTGATTAACTGTTTCCTTATTTTTAGTCTGTTTTCCTTCTTCTCCCAGATTGGCTCTGCTTGACTAGGACCTACTTTATTAAGAGAAGGCCTGGGAATCAGGGGCAGATTTGCTCTCAAAGTCAGCAATCTCCCCATGCCAGAGAGCCAGAGGATCTGAATGTCGGGCCGGGCTGGGGCCGGTCAGCTATAGGTGCTGAGTGAGAGAGAGGGTTCCCTGATTGTTCCAAGATGGCTTAGCAGTTCAGACGTCATTTTTGTCCTCGTACTGTCTTGTCCTGTATATATATATTTACATATATATTTACACCTTCTTCGCATATCTTTTATATATTTTATTATCCAAGAACTCAACTACAAAAGCTTTCCTGCAACCCGCCTCACCAATTACAACAAGTATTATTTATAAAAAGTTTTATTTACCTCAAATCTGAAAATCCACAGTGGAAGCTAACCAGGGGCTAATCAGAAGTTAGCCAGAAAGCTAACCAGAAGCTAGCCGAAAGCTAATCTGAAGCTGCCCAGAAGTTAGCCGGTTTGCTGGCTAGCGTTGGTGTTTCAGCTGCCCACATTTTGTGGTCATCAGCTATTCCTTTAGCTCGATAATCTACCGGCACTTTTGTGCAACGCGACTCAGACCGGAGCATACTGGGCCTTTTTTTCTCTCAGTTTCCCCGGATTTCAGCCGCAGGCTCTGGACATTTGCACCTTGATTTCGCAGCTAGTTAGCTGCAAACCGTGTGACTATTGGCTTACGTCGATCCCGGAGCAAACTTAAATTATTCCGGAGCTAGCCAGCTGAGGACTTCCATCAGCCATTCCTGGGCTACAGTCACCTATCCGGACCCGTTTTTTTTTCTTTTTCTGCAGATACGGAGCCCCACTGGGCCTTCACGATTGACTGCCGACGTTATCTGCCCGAGGGAGTTATCCAACTGGCACCTCCGTCGCGACGTTACCTGAACGCTCATCTGGGGCCCGCTAATCGTTAGCTGTCTTATCGGCTGCTATCTGAATAAGTATATCGGACAATTTTTTTTTTCTTGGGTCACTATATCTATTTTGCCAATTGGATTGATCCCCTCTACAAGACACGGAACCCCACTAATCTACCGACGGAAACGCACGAGGTGTCTAAAAATAGACCTCCATCCTATGCTATCTTGCTACCGATAGCCATCTACCCGGCCAGCTATCTGGATCGCCGTGACCCCAACCAACCTCTACTCACTGGACCCTTATTGATCACTCGATTAAGCATGCCTCTCCTTAATGTAAATATGCCTTGTCCATTGCTGTTCTGGTTAGTGTTTATTGGCTTATTTCACTGTAGGGCCTCTAGCCCTGCTCACTATACCATATCCAACCTTTCAGTTCCACCACCCACATATGCGATGACATCACCTGGTTTCAATGATGTTTCTAGAGACAATATCTCTCTCATCATCACTCAATACCTAGGTTTACCTCCACTGTATTCACATCCTACCATACCTTTGTCTGTACATTATTCCTTGAAGCTATTTTATCGCCCCCAGAAACGTCCTTTTCCTCTCTGTTCTAGACGTTCTAGACGACCAATTCTCATAGCTTTTAGCCGTACCCTTATCCTACTCCTCCTCTGTTCCTCTGGTGATGTAGAGGTGAATCCAGGCCCTGCAGTACCTAGCTCCACTCCTATTCCCCAGGCACTCTCTTTTGATGACTTCTGTAACCGTAATAGCCTTGGTTTCATGCATGTTAACATTAGAAGCCTCCTCCCTAAGTTTGTTTTGTTCACTGCTTTAGCACACTCTGCCAACCCGGATGTTTTAGCCGTGTCTGAATCCTGGCTTAGAAAGACCACCAAAAATTCTGACATTTTCATCCCCAACTACAAGATTTTCAGACAAGATAGAACGGCCAAAGGGGGCGGTGTTGCAATCTACTGCAAAGATTGCCTGCAGAGTTCTGTTTAACTATCCAGGTCTGTTCCCAAACAATTTGAACTTCTACTTTTAAAAATCCACCTCTCTAAAAACAAGTCTCTCACCGTTGCCGCCTGCTATAGACCACCCTCTGCCCCCAGCTGTGCTCTGGACACCATATGTGAACTGATTGCCCCCCATCTATCTTCAGAGCTCGTGCTGCTAGGCGACCTAAATTGGAACATGCTTAACACCCCAGCCATCCTACAATCTAAGCTTGATGCCCTCAATCTCACACAAATTATCAATGAACCTACCAGGTACCACCCCAATTCCGTAAACACGGGCACCCTCATAGATATCATCCTAACCAACTTGCCCTCCAAATAGACCTCTGCTGTTTTCAACCAAGATCTCAGCGATCACTGCCTCATTGCCTGCATCCGTAATGGGTCAGCGGTCAAACGACCTCCACTCATCACTGTCAAACGCTCCCTGAAACACTTCAGCGAGCAGGCCTTTCTGATCGACCTGGCCGAGGTAACCTGGAAGGATATTGATCTCATCCCGTCAGTAGAGGATGCCTGGATATTTTTTAAAAATGCCTTCCTCACCATCTTGAATAAGCATGCCCCATTCAAGAAATTTAGAACCCGGAACAGATATAGCCCTTGGTTCTCTCCTGACCTGACTGCCCTTAACCAACAGAAAAACATCCTATGGCGTTCTGCATTAGCATCGAACAGCCCCCGTGATATGCAACTTTTCAGGGAAGCTAGAAACCAATATACACAGGCAGTTAGAAAAGCCAAGGCTAGCTTTTTCAAGCAGAAATTTGCTTCCTGCAACACAAATTCAAAAAAGTTCTGGGACACTGTAAAGTCCATGGAGAATGAGAACACCTCCTCCCAGCTTCCAACTGCACTGAAGATAGGAAACACTGTCACCACCGACAAATCCACTATAATTGAGAATTTCAATAAGCATTTTTCTACGGCTGGCCATGCTTTCCACCTGGCTACCCCTACCCCGGTCAACAGCACTGCCCTCCCCTCTGCTACTCGCCCAAGCCTTCCCCATTTCTCTTTCTCCCAAATACAGTCAGCTGATGTTCTGAAAGAGCTGCAAAATCTGGACCCTTACAAATCAGCCGGGCTAGATAATCTGGACCCTTCCTTTCTAAAACTATCTGCTGAAATTGTTGCCACCCCTATTACTAGCCTTTTTAACCTCTCTTTCGTGTCGTCTGAGATTCCCAAAGATTGGAAAGCAGCTGCGGTTATCCCCCTCTTCAAAGGGGGGGACACTCTTGACCCTAACAGCTACAGACCTATATCTATCCTACCCTGCCTTTCTAAGGTCTTCGAAAGCCAAGTCAACAAACAGATTACCGACCATTTCGAATCCCACCATACCCTCTCCGCTATGCAATCTGGTTTCAGAGCTGGTCATGGGTGCACCTCAGCCACGCTCAAGGTCATAAACGATATCTTAACCGCCATCGATAGGAAACAATACTGTGCAGCCGTATTCATTGACCTGACCAAGGCTTTTGACTCTGTCAATCACCACATCCTCATCGGCAGACTCGACAGCCTTGGTTTCTCTAATGATTGCCTCGCCTGGTTCACCAACTACTTCTCTGATCGAGTTCAGTGTGTCAAATCGGAGGGTCTGTTGTCCGGGCCTCTGGCAGTCTCTATGGGGGTGCCACAGGGTTCAATTCTTGGACCGACTCTCTTCTCTGTATACATCAATGATGTCGCTCTTGCTGCTGGTGATTCTCTGATCCATCTCTACGCAGACGACACTATTCTGTATACTTCTGGCCCTTCTTTTGACACTGTGTTAACAACCCTCCAGGCGAGCTTCAATGCCATACAACTCTCCTTCCGTGGCCTCCATTTGCTCTTAAATACAAGTAAAACTAAATGCATGCTCTTCAACCGATCGCTGCCTGCACCTGCCCGCCTGTCCAACATCACTACTCTGGACGGCTCTGACTTAGAATATGTGGACAACTACAAATACCTAGGTGTCTGGTTAGACTGTAAACTCTCCTTCCAGACTCACATCAAACATCTCCAAGCCAAAGTTAAATCTAGAATTGGCTTCCTATTCCGCAACAAAGCATCCTTCACTCATGCTGCCAAACATACCCTTGTAAAACTGACCATCCTACCAATCCTCGACTTCGGTGATGTCATTTACAAAATGGTCTCCAAAACCCTACTCAATAAATTGGATGCAGTCTATCACAGTGCCATCCGTTTTGTCACCAAAGCCCCATATACTACCCACCACTGCGACCTGTACACTCTCGTTGGCTGGCCCTCGCTTCATACTCGTCGCCAAACCCACTGGCTCCAGGTCATCTACAAGACCCTGCTAGGTAAAGTCCCCCCTTATCTCAGCTTGCTGGTCACCATAGCAGCACCTACCTGTAGCACGCGCTCCAGCAGGTATATCTCTCTGGTCATCCCCAAAACCAATTCTTCCTTTGGCCGCCTCTCCTTCCAGTTCTCTGCTGCCAATGACTGGAACGAACTACAAAAATCTCTGAAACTGGAAACACTTATCTCCCTCACTAGCTTTAAGCACCAGCTGTCAGAGCAGCTCATAGATTACTGCACCTGTACATAGCCCATCTATAATTTAGCCCAAACAACTACCTCTTTACCTACTGTATTTATTTCTTTATTTATTTTGCTCCTTTGCACCCCATTATTTCTATCTCTACTTTTTCTTTCTCTACTATCTCTACTTTTTTTTATTTTTTTTATTATTTTTTTTACTTGCTATATTGTATTTACTTCGCCACCATGGCCTTTTTATATTTTTATTTATTTATATATATATATTTTGTTTGCCTTCACCTCCCTTATCTCGCCTAACTTGCTCATATTGTATATAGACTTATTTTTCACTGTATTATTGACTGTATGTTTGTTTTACTCCATGTGTAACTATGTGTTGTTGTATGTGTCGAACTGCTTTGCTTTATCTTGGCCAGGTCGCAATTGTAAATGAGAACGTGTTCTCAATTTGCCTAACTGGTTAAATAAAGGTGAAATAAAATAAATAAATAAAATATGATCACCTAGCTGGACTTAATCCATGCTGGGCTGATTTACGATAGCTGCTTGGCTCACTTCAGGCTTGAGAAACTCTTAGTAAGCATTACAATCACTGAATCTATTGGCTAATAGTGAATACAATATAACTCATGTGTACAGCACAGACATACTGCTCATTTCTCTTTATCAGAGAGAGAGTACAGTGATTTCTGCAGTGGTTTTAACGGCATCTCTTCTCTCTTCTTGGATTCTGAATCACATGGAGATAACACGCGAGTCCTATCCTCAACAATCAACTGATTATATCCTCTAGACAATTGTTGTTCCCATGTTGTTTTCTAGTTGTTATGATGTTGTTGTTTTCTCGTAGGTAATCATGTCAATGTTACCACTTGTTTTCCAAAAAGTATCTTGACTCCATCCCAACATGAAATAGTCAATAGTATCATATAACAGATATCTGAGTCACATGACTTCCTAGTTGATCCTAGCTCTCTGGAATCAACTTGTCAGCCATGGCAACAGCTAGTATGAGGACATGTGGTGCAGGCGACAGTGACCATGTAATAGGTTTGAAAAGATCTTGTGAGTATTTTTTGGTGTAAATATTTTTACAAATTATTTTGGGGGATTACTGTATTTGTACATGCTGCAAAACATATAAATGACTCAATAATATGTTGTTGATCTTTTGTAAATGTTGTAAAATCAACATGGCCCCTGGATGATGTTTTTCTTCCACTGTAGTTTTTTTATCTTGCTTTTCTCCTGTTGTAGTCCATGATACCACTTGTTTTGCGGCACTGTTTTAATTAAGCATAATCAGGAGATGTATTCTTTAACCTCAATGTGCTTAGGGTGGCAGGTAAACTAGCGGTAAAAGTGCTGGGTCAGTAATCTAAAGGTCACTAGTTCAAATACCTGAGCCGACAAGACGAAAAATGTGTTGATATTCCCTTGAGCAAGGCACTTCACCCTAATATCCTCCAGGGTTGCCTGTTCCTCTATAGCTCTGTAAAACAACACATTTCACTGCACCTATCTGGTGTACCTGACAATACAACATATCATTTTATCCTACTGGAGAAGGCTTACAGTAGAAATCAGGGATCAGGATGAAATGACGAGGATAAAAGGAGAACTGGAATAGGGGGGAGGGGAGAGGGGGGTGGTAGTGCTGGTGGTGGGGGAGGCTGTGCTTTTGACGTTGATGGGGAGATGATGGGGAGGGGTGGTTATTAAGATGTGTGTTTTTGAGGACAAGGGTGATGTGGGGGGAAGAAGGGGGGAGGCTGATTATTAAGATGACAAACCATGATGAGGATCCTCCTGGGTGTTGTCTTTATTGCTGTGGTCTTATGAGCAGCTAGCGCTGTCTGTCTGTCTGTCTGTCTGTCTGTCTGTCTGTCTGTCTGTCTGTCTGTCTGTCTGTCTGTCTGTCTGTCTGTCTGTCTGTCTGTCTGTCTGTCTGTCTGTCTGTCTGTCTGTCTGTCTGTCTGTCTGTCTGTCTGACTGACTGTGTGTTCTCTTTCTGTCAGTCAATATATCCTCTGTCTGCCTCTCACCGTAGGCCCTAGAGATAACCTCAGCGTGCCTCCATCTGCTGACAGATGCACGCACGCAAGCACGCACGCACACACACACACACACACACACACACACACACACACACACACGCACGCACGCACGCACGCACGCACGCACGCACGCACGCACACACACACACACACACACACACACACACGCACACATTAGCTCATATCTCCAGGATGTCCCCTGATGAGACTCCTAATTAAGGGTAGGCGTCTCTCCCTAAACCATGTTTCCTGTCCCCTCCCCTTTCCTCCCCCATCTTCCTCCCCTCTCGTCACCTTCCCTTTACTTCCTACAAGGGGCTAGTGGTTGGCACTTGGTGACTGGCGACTATACTCGCCGCCTCAACTGAAAAGCCCAAGTGGTCCTTCCTTCCAAGTCCTCCCTCGGCTGCAGCCCTGTAAAACTAACCATGGCTACTTTTAAACTGGTGTTTGTTGATTAGAGTTGGGCCGTGTCCCAGTTGACAGCTCAGCCCCAGCATGGTTTCAGCAGGGAGCGTCGCATCCAATGCATCATTTCTCAAGATGGGTAGACTCACACTGTGCCAGCTCGCCCCACTCTCCTGCAATGACAGAAGCATGAAAAGCTACTTGGAGAAATGAAATAGAGAAGAAGAGAGAATTGAAACAGAGGGCAAAAAGTCGAAGCTTACCCCTTATTTTCCCTCTCACAAAAGTGATGCATTGAGGATTTGAGTTTCATTCTGTCTTAATGTTTTATATTGGATTCAGACAGGTCAGATTTACCCAGCTTTACCCGGGGAATAAAAGTCACCCCTATGTTGTCACTCTTTTATCTTCTCTCGCTCTCTCCCTCACTCTCTCGCTGTCTCTCGCTGTCTCTCTCTCTCTCTCCCTCTCTCTCTCTCTCTCTCTCTCTCTCTCTCTCTCTCTCTCTCTCTCTCTCTCTCTCTCTCTCTCTCTCTCTCTCTCTCTCTCTCTCTCTCTCTCTCTCTCTCTCTCTCTCTCTCTTGCTCTCCCTCTCTCTTTAAAGGGATTTTCAAGGCATACACCCTGTTCTATCTCCCCAGTTGTCTGAACAGCACTAGGTCTTTAATTAAATGTTTTTATAGCTTTTCCAAGTTACATTTTTGTATTGCTCTGTGCAGTTATCTTATCTAAATGTAATACTGGGAGACAATTTTCAGAATCTGCATTTATAAAACTACCACATCAACAACTGTAATGTTATGAAGATATTTTCCGGCACTCTATCTGCCAAATGCGGAGATTGCATTGTCTCTTTCATCAAGTTCTAATCAACTTGAAACATGCAAGTTGTTAATGTTGTTTTTCCGCCTGCGCAGCACCCGCTTCACCTCAGAGTGGAACAGTACGCTGGATGGAGCATATTATACACTGTGCCGTATTTTACAGCAGGTCAAACGTACAAAATGTGCATCTTTTATTTTTAATGGCTTATGAATATTTAACTGCCGGGGTCACCCGACGGAAAAACTCAATTGTGAAAATCAATACATTTGATTTTTAAATGGAAGTCAGTGTAAAACAGTGGGTCTCACCCAAAAATACTGTAAATTACTCTGAGTTTAATCTCCTGACATCTCTGCCTGAGAGAATTAGCAACAATTTGTGACAGCATTGTGTGTGTGTGCGTGTGTGTGCTACTTAGTATATTTCCATTGTAGGCTTTCGCCAGTGCCTTTGTGAGCGGCTGCTATATTTCGTGTGTCTGTGTATGTGTCTACTGTGAGTATAAAGGCATCTCTTCCTCTGTCATGCTCATGAATTAAATTATCATGTCGGTGGAACATGAAACAGGAATTAAAAAAGAGACTTCCACCGTGACTGGATGTAAGCCAGCAGACTTTCAGCCATTGGCAGGTTTTCTCTCTCTCTTTCTTCATCCAGCAGTAAAACTGACCTATCTTTGTAGGGTGTTTAGGATGGCCGGTGGTGATTCCATGGTGCTGCCTCTCCTCTGTGCTGTAAACAGGGACTGGTCCAGACCCCAGTGGGACCGTTTTCTGTGCGGCTCTCCTCTGTGCTGTAAACAGGGACTGGTCCAGACCCCAGTGGGACCGTTTTCTGTGCGGCTCAGAGAGAGAAGCTGCAGGCCTCCCAAACACATTCCATCAGCAACACCCCCAGGGGCCAAGGCTGGAAACCCCGTCTGCTGGCTCTGCCTGCACACTGGAGAGAGAGAGAGAGATGAGGAGGAGGAGAGAGAGAGAGAGGGAGATGTAGAGAGAAATATGGAGAGAGAGAGGGGATGATGTAGAGTGAGAGAGATGATGTAGCGAGATAGCTAGAGAGAGAGAACCAGGGATAAGTGGAACGACACAGAGAGAGGTAAAAAAGGAGATATATATAGAGAAAGAGAGAGGTACCGGGTTGTTATAGAATGAGTAAGAGATGCTGAGAGAGAGGAAGTGTGAGTGAGGCTCAGAGAGGGAATATAAAAGCGCTAGAGACTGGGGTTAAATGCTTTCAAGGTATTCTGCTTGAATATATTTCCTCCACAGCAAAAGGTTATATGAAATGTTTGTGCCACAGCACAGCAGCCTTAAGTTATGAAAAAGTATTCTGCGTATGGGGAGAGGTAGAGTAGATAACAGTGAGGAAGTAGCTACCAGTACATGTACTGTACTCTACATCCCCATAGCAGAACAATACAGGGGAATGTCTGAGTCATTCCATCAGGTTCCATAAGGAGAATGGCATCATATCACTGAAGGCCCTGCGTTAGTGATAGGGCCTGAACAGAGCCCTGGGTTAGTGATAGGGACTCAACAGAGCCCTGGGTTAGTGATAGGGGCCTGAACAGAGCCATGGGTTAGTGATAGGGACTCAACAGAGCCCTGGGTTAGTGATAGGGACTCAACAGAGCCCCGGGTTAGTGATAGGGCCTGAACAGAGCCCTGGGTTAGTGATAGGGCCTGAACAGAGCCCTGGGTTAGGGATAGGGCCTGAACAGAGCCCTGGGTTAGTGATGGGGCCTGAACAGAGCCCTGGGTTAGTGATAGGGCCTGAACAGAGCCCTGGGTTAGTGATAGGGCCTGGACAGAGCCCTGGGTTAGTGATAGGGCCTGAACAGAGCCCTGGGTTAGTGATAGGGACTCAACAGAGCCCTGGGTTAGTGATAGGGCCTGAACAGAGCCCTGGGTTAGTGATAGGGCCTGAACAGAGCCCTGGGTTAGTGATAGGGCCTGAACAGAGCCCTGGGTTAGTGATAGGGACTCAACAGAGCCCTGGGTTAGTGATAGGGGCCTGAACAGAGCCCTGGGTTAGTGATAGGGACTCAACAGAGCCCTGGGTTAGTTATAGGGGCCTGAACAGAGACCTGGGTTAGTGATAGGGACTCAACAGAGCCCTGGGTTAGTGATAGGGTTCTGAACAGAGCCCTGGGTTAGTGATAGGGACTCAACAGAGCCCTGGGTTAGTGATATGGGCCTGAACAGAGCCCTGGTTAGTGATAGGGACTCTACAGAGCCCTGGGCTAGTGATAGGGACTCAACAGAGCCCTGGGTTAGTGATAGGGGCCTGAACAGAGCCCTGGGTTAGTGATAGGGACTCAACAGAGCCCTGGGTTAGTGATAGGGACTCAACAGAGCCCTGGGTTAGTGATAGGGGCCTGAACAGAGCCATGGGTTAGTGATAGGGACTCAACAGAGCCCTGGGTTAGTGATAGGGACTCAACAGAGCCCTGGGTTAGGGATAGGAGCCTGAACAGAGCCCTGGGTTAGTGATATTGACTCAACAGAGCCCTGGGTTAGTGATATTGACTCAACAGAGCCCTGGGTTGGTGATAGGGACTCAACAGAACCCTGGGTTAGTGATAGGGGCCTGAACAGAGCCCTGGGTTAGTGATAGGGACTCAACAGAGCCCTGGGTTAGTGATAGGGGCCTGAACAGAGCCCTGGGTTAGTGATAGGGGCCATCCTGATGAGCAGCAGAATGTGGGCTGGGAGGGGAGCGAGGAGCAGGTACAGAACCACCGAGGAGCCGGTTTCTTATCTCCCTGCGCTGATTTTTTATTTATATTTTTGGAGCCCCAATTATTTTATCTGGCGATCTAACCTGCAATGACGAGATAAAGCCGGGCTGACTTTTCCATAAATGCATTTATCAGAGCTCTACAAGATCTCCTGCAGTTTAATATTCAACACACATACAGTACCTTCACCGGCTCTCGGTCAGTACAAACACACAGTTACACACGTACACACCAGTATGCATTCACACACACACACATATCATCTGAGGCAAACACATCATACAGATTAGTACACACATTCACCCGGTCTCACACTCACACAATGTTACCTTGCCTAAATGGTCATCTGCTGTAATAGCTTGGGTATTGTCAGGTTTAAGTGCGTTTTTCTCCTGGTCCAATCATACGATAGTGTCCGCTGAGCTGGCAAGTAAGGACATCAAACAGGGGAGGTGAAATCCCAGTGATCTGTTCTCACTAACACCAACTAGTGGCATGAATTTTTCATCATTCCAAGCAGCAATTTGAACTCATTATAGGTTTCACCATGGCATTCAATAAGCATGGTCATTTATGGCAGGATTGGATCATAGTTCTCTATTGTATTGTAACCTCTACCTGCTCTCCACCCTTCACACACACACACACACACACACACACACACACACACACACACACACACACACACACACACACACACACACACACACACACACACACACACACACACACACACACACACACACACACACACACACACACACACACACTGTAAACGGAAGGCATTGGCGTGTATTAGTCCCACATAATCCAGTTTGGGATCAAACGGTATCAGATAGGGATATCCCAGGGGGGAAAGAGTCCAGGGAATTACTGGGGACAATTGCAATAAATTTACAGATATTAACCTAAACAGGTTTTAGAGGCCTAAGTCGCAGTGATCTGGTCTAGTCATTATTTGGGCAGTGTTGGGGCCTTATGCTCACTGTCGGCCGACAGATGCTGAGCGCTTCCGTTGGGATGAACTGTGGCTCCTTGCGGAGTCGGGAGAAAACTCACGTTTTCACCTGCTATTTATTCTGGAGATTAAAACTACACAGCTTGGTACACAGAAGTCCCCAGGATTGAGCAGGTGTTCAGCGCATGTGGCGGGGATGGAACTCCTCATTTATTTATTTCTCCAGCTTCTGGGGAATATTGACATATCTTCAACATAGTGTTTGTAGTGGATGTCTTGAGCGTCTGTGTTTTTCTTTTCTTTTCGGAGAACATTCCAGAAACTATGTACTGGGTAAATCCATATGAATTCAATCACTTTTGAAGCATCCCTTTAAATTTAAACAAACCTTTCCATGCATGTTTGGCCATGGAAGAAGTGGTTAGAAATGGACTTTTTGGACCTGAATGCCAAACCAGTCAGGAGATAGAGGTGCTCAAAGCTGACCCATTTTGCACACCCCACCATACCATGAGACATCTATGTCTTCATCATAGGAAAAGATAAACAATTGAGTTTGATATAATTTCAAAGCTTACAAACAGGCTGTCAAACTACTGTATTTGATTGGGGCGGCAGGGTATCCTAGTGGTTAGAGCGTTGGACTAGTAACCGAAAGGTTGCAAGTTCATTTCCCTGAGCTGACAAGGTACAAATCTGTCATTCTGCCCCTGAACAGGCACTGTTCCTAGGCTGTCATTGAAAACAAGAATTTGTTCTTAACTGACTTGCCTAGTTCAATAAAATAAAATGTATAGTGTAGAGAATCAAACCATCTAAACTGCTGTGAAAAATATTTTCCATAACCAAAAATATTGTATTTTCAGCTGTTTGAAGCTGGTGTAGAAAACTGAAAATAAAAGATACAAGAATAGAAATAGTGCACATAGAACAGATCTACCACTACTTGCTTTCAATGAGAATGACATATCTATGACACATGTAAATTTGGTCGGGTCATGTGAAGTTACGTATTGCAGCGTTAAATTGAATTGTCATTTTAACTTCTAATTACTACCACGAAGATGTCTGCCGGTCCACCCACCACGGTCATGTATATTCTATTATCTATATTTCTATGATTTCAATAGGTTTTCTATGGAGGATTGAGAGTATAATTTAAAACAACAGATATAGCCATTAAAGTCAACATTCTTTGATGTGTTGAATTTCAACCATCTTTGTGGTTCCATTCTGAAGTCCACATTTTAGTACATATCAGCCACGAGCATGTTGAGTATCAACCTTACGCGGCACAACACAAAAACCTCAGATGATGTCAAATATGTTCTAAGCTACAACATATATGACTATAAAGAAAAATCTGAGTTTATGCGTTTTTAGATCATTTATGTTTATGTTTAAAACATTTAATAATTTATATAACAAAAGGTTTTTTTCTTTCTCAAGAAATTATAAAACAGTTTGACAGTCTGCTTTTAATTCATATCAATCTGTTTATATTTACCAGTGATAAAGACATGGATGTCTCATGGTATTGGGGGGTATCTAAAATAGGTCGACCTTGAGCGCCTTTATCTCTTGAACATTTTAACATTCAGGTCCAAAGATACAATTTCTGAGCACTTCAAATATGTATGGAAGGTTACGTTCAAATAAAAAATAGTGCTGTCAAAAAGTGAATGGATTTACCTCACTGTTACTTCTCCTTTGAAAGTTTGTTTATTATATAACTGTTGAAGTAAACTCTCAATATGGTGTTTTCATGTGTATCCTAATGACTATCGATGAATATACCAACCAATCCAATGTAAGTTAACCAGCCTCCTGAGATATAAGTCAGGTCTATCAGTGTTATTCACCCTATAAGAAGGTTGACCACTATGTGGTATGTAACATGCATTAATTAAACACAGTAATGTGAACATATATGTTATGATGCTGTGGTTGAGTGAATGTGGGCGCAAAGGTCTGTGCGTGGGAGTATTCTGTGTGTGTGTGTCTCTCTCTGAGTGTGTTTGTCCATATTGGCATCTACAGTTGAAGTCAGAAGTTTACATACACTTAGGTTGGAGTCATTAAAACTCATTTTTCAACCACTCCACAAATGTCTTGTTAACAAACTATAGTTTTGGTAAGTTGGTTAGGACATCTACTTTGTGCATGACAAGTAATTTTTCCAATAACTGTTTACAGACAGATTATTTCACTTATAATTCACTGTATCACAATTCCAGTGGGTCAAAAAATTACATACACTAAGTTGACTGTGCCACAGTTTGGAAAACAGTTTGGAAAATTCCAGAAAATGATGTCATGGCTTTGAAGCTCTGATGGGCTAATTGACATCATTTGAGTCCATTGGATGTGTACCTGTGGATGTATTTCAAGGACTACCTTCAAACTCAGTGCCTCTGCTTGACATCATGGGAAAATCAAAAGAAAAAGACCTCCGAGTTTTTTTCAAAGACCTCCACAAGTCTGGTTCATCCTTGGGAGAAATGTCCAAATGCCTGAAGGTACCACGTTCATCTGTACAAACAATAGTACGCAAGTATAAACACCATGGGACCACGCAGCCGTCATACCACTCAGGAAGGAGACACGTTCTGTCTCCTAGAGATGAACGCACTTTGGTGCGAAAAGTGCAAATCAATCCCAGAACAACAGCAAAGGACCTTGTGAAGATGCTGGAGGAAACAGGTACAAAAGTATCTATATCCACAGTAAAATGAGTCCTATATCGACATAACTTGAAAGGCCGCTCAGCAAGGAAGAAGCCACTGCTCCAAAACTGCCATAAAAAATCCAGACTAAGGTTTGCAACTGCACATGGGGACAAATATCGTACTTTTTGGAGAAATGTCCTCTGGTCTGATGAAACAAAAATAGAACTGGTCGGCCATAATGACCATCGTTATGTTTGGAGGAAAAAGGGAGAGGCTTGCAAGCCATAGAACACCATCCCAACCTTGAAGCACGGGGGTGGCAGCATCATGTTGTGGGAGTGCTTTGCTGCAGGAGGGACAATATTTTGATATATTGAAGCAACATCTCAAGACATCAGTCAGGAAGTTAAAGCTTGGTCGCAAATGGGTCTTCCAAATGGACAATGACCCCAAGCATACTTCCAAAGTTGTGGCAAAACGGCTTAAGGACAATAAAGTCAAGGTATTGGAGTGGCCATTACAAAGCCCTGACCTCAATCCCATAGAAGATTTGGGGGCAGAACTGAAAAAGTGTGTGCGAGCAAGGAGGCATACAAACCTGACTCAGTTACATCAGCTCTGTCAGGAGGAACGGGCCAAAATTCACCCAACTTATTGTGGGAAGCTTGTGGATGGCTACCCAAAACGTTTGACCCAAGTTAAACAATTTAAAGGCAATGCCACCAAATACTAATTCAGTGTATGTACACTTCTGACTCACTGGGAATGTGATGAGAGAAATAAAAGCTGAAAACAATCATTCTCTCTACTATTATTCTGACATTTCACATTCTTAAAAGATAGTGGTGATCCTAACTGACCTAAGACAGGGAATTGTTATGTGGATTAAATATCAGGAATTGTGAAATACTGACTATAAATGTATTTGGCTAAGGTGTATGTAAACTTCCAACTTCAACTCTATGTGTGTGTGTATGCAAAGAGAGAGCGATAAAGAGAGTGAGAGAGAGAGCAAGAGAGAGAGAGAGGGATAAAGGGAGAGAGAGAGAGAGAGAGAGAGAGACGTAAAGAAAAGAGGAAACAGAGTGAGTTACAGAGATAAAGAGAGAGAGAGATAGAAAAATAGAGCTGAAAGAGAGAGAGAGAGAGAGAGAGAGAGAGAGAGTGACCACATCACAGTGTGACTGAGTGAGACAGAGCGGAGCAGCTGTGGCTCTTTATACAGTGATGAGTCCAAAGTGGAGGGGATTTGGTTGCATGCTGGGAGAAAAGCTCGCCCTAATGGACAGGAGGTGACGCAGGCTACGGAGAGCCTGGATTAAATGGTTGGGACGGTGTGTTCCAGGCCTGCACAGTGTGTGTGTGTGTGTGTCAGTGTTTTTGTATGTGTGAGTGAGTGAGTAAATTTGTGCGTGTTTTAGGCACTAGGCAGACATGACGGGCGATGACATGGACTGTTGCTATTCTCAGCCTTCATTTTGAGTAATTCCTGTTTTTCCCGGGCATGTATCTGTGAGGATTTGTTGTGTAGGGAAGTCTGGCTCAATCTGTTCCTGTGATATATATATATATATATATATATATATATATATATATATATATATATATATATATATATATTTGAACAGGTCCTAATCCACATTACTAGGATTTACCATGAGATACACAGGGATTTGAAGAGATCAACGTCTGTTCACCGACAGAGAAACAGAAAAATCTGTATTTTTATCATTTCCTTTTTTGTTGTCATCCCTGCATGTAGCAGGGAGGGCCCCAGATTGTTATTCTTCATAATCTGTTTTTTCATGTTCATGTCAAAGATATTGTTGTTCCCTCACCCTCATGTACTAATGCCAAGACACTGTGACAGACCTAAATCCTTATCGCGATTACCCCTTATTGTTACTCTTAAGTATACTTAAGTATAGACAGTGATGATTCTACAGTATGTCAAAACCCCAAATCCCATATCTAATTTTCCCTTTGAACAATTTCTACATCTGGCGATTGTCTCCAAAATATCTGCCTTGATAACTGATGATTTAGTTGGACTTGTTTTGACATTTTCTCTCCATCAGGAATCACTCCAAACCCACTCCTGATCTTCCATCTGCACCACTGGTGCCCACAGTCAGTAACAGACCCTGCTGCCCAAGTGTGCTATCCATCCGTTCCCCACAGCCCAATACCACCCGGGTGGTGGGCGCTAGCTAAGCCTCCAATCTGACATAAGGCTGCTTAACGTCACGAGGCTTTGTGCCGTATCCTTTTACACTGAGCAAGACAATTAGGCTGGAATCTGGGCTCAAAGACCCTCCTCAAATTCCCTATCGCCAGCCCATATTGTCCTCATCAACTGGCAACTTCAACTGATGAAACAACCAACTGAAAACGCAATGGCAGAATAGTTTTTTGACAATGAGCTCTGTTTTCACTTGCTCTTTCATTCTATAGAGAGGTTTTGATGATGGTCTTGGGGTAAGACATGTTTTTTTTGATACGGTAAGAAAAACGAGACGGAGCCCCCACTGGGGGGTATCTCTCCATGCTTCTCTGAGATGATGCCTCCCAGCACTTCTTCACAGTACGCCTCTGTCACACTGAGAGTGGAAATACTGTATCTAGAACAGAGGACTTGACCAAGTCATGAGCCCGTGGAGAACAAAAGTTGCAATTTCTGCTGCCGGAATATAGTATCACCATCTCTCCATCTCTCCATCTCTCCAGTGTGAGTAACAAAAGACGAGAGTAGAAACAAGAAAAGAATAGATTGTTTCATGCGTCCGTCTCTGCCTGTGTCTTGGCCTCTGCCGACCCCATTGCTTTGGTCCTGTTTCCCTGCTTCCCCCTCTGCTCCAATATGATAAGATTTACTGGCATGTCCAAATCACTAATCTTGTTTATTCGCTGTAGCTATTTGGATCCCGACATCACCGCTAGAAGTAAAGCATCCAAATCTCAGCTGGAGGTCAGATAGAAGAGGGAAAAAAAGCAAATGCAATTTTCTATCTCTTTCTCGCTATCGCTATTTTGTTATTTGTTAGTATTACTGTTATTATTATTTTTCACGGTGGTTTGCTCTCGCATCCATCTCGACTGTCCTTGGCCACCGTCTCTATCTCAGCACCCCACATCTACCTAAACCTTGCCAGGGTGCTGTGATGAAGGGAGGGGCATGCAGATATGGAGATGACAGCAGGAAAGGGCCACAGACTAGCAGTCAGTCTTGGAGGAATGGAGTGGAGATGTGCTGATTGTAGTTTCTGTCTCTTAACTTCCCTTCTCTTTGACTGACACGGGTCGGACCAGGCCGTGACTTTTGGAATCCATACCATTTATCCAGAATCAGTGGTCGTAATTACTAAATTGACACTAAATTATTTAATTGATCTGTTGAAAAAAACATTAGTGGCTGGGGCCAGCAGGAAAGTGGAGAGAAAATAGGGAGAGGGGTTAAGCAAAGGCGAAACAGTCAGAGTATGCTCTGTGATGTAGAGATCTTTGATGCTAAGAAGCTTGTCATGCCTTCTCAACTCCCCCGTCCCTCATTCCTACCCCCACCCCAGCTACGGGATCCATTCAGATAAGCCCAAAGGCCTTTACCAGTTTAACTTTAGAGAGAAATCGGCCAACTTTTAAGGTTGATCTCATGCTTTTCAACCACAAATCCTCTTTGCAAATCTTTCTTGCCAAGACCTCTGACACTGCACAACGCTGTGTTGACCTCTGGACATTGGATAGCTTACCATTCCCTACTGCCCTATCTGGGTATGATGCCTTTTACAACTCTTGCCTCTCAAACCCACAATCTGAAGGTTGTTTAGGCTTGTGTAGTCGTATTAATGTTTTGTTAGGTTTAATCTCATTAAACAGTGTTTAACCTCTCCTATTACATGAAAGGGGAATGAAAACAATCCCTATTTAGCAGATGTAATCTTTGTGATTAATAGCTATACATGATAAAAACACCACATAGCAATTTTCATAGATGCACATCTCAGAACTGACATAGTCACACACAACAAACAAGTATTTCCCTGCACAGGTCCTGGCAATCTTTCCATCGGTGATACTATGGTTGAATTACTGAACTCAATTCAGCAGCAGGACAAACATAAAGCACAGCCTAGCACAGCACAGGGCTAAAGCGTTTCAGTTGAAAGAGAGTTTTTATTTACTCTGTGTATCACAACCTAATAAATTGGACATCAAGACACCCGCTGGGGGTTGACGGAGAGAGGCAGGAGGGAGGGATGGAGAGAGGGATGGAGGGAGGTAGGGAGAGATGGAGGGAGGGAGAGAGAGAGAGAGGTAGGGAGAGATAGAGGGAGGGAGGGAGGGAGGCATGCCTGTCCCTGCCTGGGCTTTACTCTCCAGTTGCATCAGGCGTGGCGGTTGGTGGATGGAAGCAGATTCCTGGATTTCACTCACGTACAGCGAGTACCCTAGAAAAGAAACAGGTGGTGGAGAAGCAGGGGTGGGCTGGTGGGGTGGGGAGAGGAGGTACAATTGTAATTAATGCTGCAGATGCTGCTCTCTGCAGCGCATCTGGGCAGCACTATCATTTCCATACATCTTCTCCAAATCCTCTGCAAATCCCTGCAGCTTTCCAAATCCTTTTTAAATCTCTCTGTGATTTTGTCTATTTTCCCATTTTTAATTTTTCCGCTCAAGCTCATTTTCTTCTGCTTGTCTTCAGGCTAACCTCTGTCCCCTCCCTGTGCCTCACTCTGTTTACATTAAGCAAGCCTCCTCTCCTCTCTCCTGCCCTCACCTCCCCTCTCCTCCCCTCAACCCCTCTCCTCTCTTTCATACCTCTTCCCGTCTTCCTTCCTTCACCGCCTTTCTCCATACCGTACCACTCTCTTCCTCTACCTCCCTGTATCCACCGCCCTCTCAGAGACACACACACACAAACACACACACTGGCCTCTCCCCGGTGATGTGGTCCCCTGGCGTGTGCGTGTGCACGGGCCTGTCAGAGTTAAGAGCCCCAGTCTCCTCCGATTACACCGTGCTCAGGATTAGAGGGAATATGCTCTAACATATTCAGTCTGGTATTACGCTGATATCCCCTCAACGGTGCTGCTTCACAGCACCACCGCAGCCGGGCCAGGATGCAGGCCAGCCAGTACGCCAGTCGGAACGCAAGCCTCTCAGATAGCAAAGTGGAACGACACAGCAGCATCACAACGATGATGATGCACGCTTCACCCAATACCAGAGACAACTGGTGTCGGTTTCAGAACACAAACAGAGACACACTAGCTTTTACGGATGAGGGGAGAGAGTGCAATCACCCTGTTAATAAAACAAAAAGGCCATTTAAAACGCTAAGAGGAAGATGGATTTTGTTTTTTAATCTATTACTGTATATACCTCCCATCAGAATTTAGCAACATTGCAACATGTGAGTGAATAAAATCTCTCTTTTTCCTATTTTCCGACCCAAAAAGTAGACATGTTTTTATTTGCATTCACTCTCACATCAAGGGCACATTAACATAGAGGGCAAAGTATTCAATGATCTTTTAAATTTCTACTCTCTCCCCCCTTATCTCCCACAACTCTGCAAGTGCACTCTGCCGATGGAGAAAAGAGAAAAAAAGGGTCTTTGCATAAAAAGGCAAGCGAGCGAAATCTAAAACAGTTGCTGAGGAACTCTAAATAATCACGGGCGCTTTTGGAGATGAATGCATTAGCATATATTAGTGATGGCAATGCAATCACCAGTCTCAGGGTGCTGAGGGCCCCTCTGGGTACATCTCTGTATCCTCCCGCTTCAAATCCCCACCTTCTGCCTCGCTCCACACACACTGACCCCCCGGGACCACAGGGCCAGGTGGGACGTGCTTCTGAGAGGAACAAGTTTGAGACCCCCATTGGTCTGTGGAAAAGTGCCTCGGGCTGCTGATAAGATGATGGGGGAACATGTCGGGGGGGTCGCTGGAAATCAGTCATTCTTTTTCCTTTCTTTCTTTCCAGGCACTGCAGAGATGGCCACAGTCACTGAGGACTGAGGAGAGAGGGATGCCTGGGAAGTAGCCCGTGGGAACCTGGATAAGTAAATACCTAGCTAGTTGTAGAAGGAGATAATTTGTCCCTCAAGTATGGCTGTGATCTTACAGTGACTAACATTATCTTACAATGAATAACATTACCATTATCTTACAATGACTGACATGACCATTATCCTACAATTACTTACATTACCGTTGCTATTATCATTATGACTACAACATTAGCACTACCACGTGTAGCTATACTACCACCACCCGTGAGTACCAGTACAGCTAACATTTCCACAACAACAGCTACTCTTTCTCACTTTAAGATAAAGTTGGGAACGTTACTATTACTCGTCAGATGTAGGAATGTCTCGCTCGCTGTCTCTCTCAAGCACTGAGATGAAGCTCAACAGCTCCAGGAGTGAACTCAGCTCATCAGTATGTTTATGATGTCGAGAGATGAAGAGGGGAGAAAGGAGGGGGGAATGGTGTGTTTGTGTGACTGTGTGTGTCTGTGTGTGTGTGTGTGTTGTTGTGCGCGTGTCGCGTTCATGCTCATGCATGTGTGTTTGTGCTCTCACTCACTTTCAAGAAGAGAGAGGGGGGTTACTGTAGCCTTGAGCATTTGCATTCCTATAGAACCCCTCATCTTCATTAAGATTTCCCAAAAATCAGAGGAGGCTTTAAGAAAGAGAGTATCTCTCTACTGCCAAGGAAATACACAGCTCATTTGCAACTGACATAGGGCCTTGTGTACTTCCACTGTCTCTCCATAAACACTCCACATTAGCATAGTCTTTCTCAAGTTCATAAAGCGCCGCATATGGACCTGCTGCACACTAACTACCGCCACTTTACTGAATAATGTGTCGCATCTTTGATATCAACCAGACAGGTGCAATTATGACACATTGTATTGAATTCCCTCCTCCTATTGTCCTTCTCTTTGTGTGTTGTCACATGCTAACCATTTCATTAGAAGGGTACCGTGCATATACAGTACATGTGTGTGTACTGTAGAATAGAGCGTACTGGTAGCTTGTGTATTCTGCCCACGCCATGCCACACATTTCCTCCTTTGCCTCTGTTGCTCAGCTTGCATTTGCGAGATATTGGTCGTCTGAAAGCACCATTTGCCTTTTAAGCGGAAACACAGATTGCTTTTGAATGCACCTTGATACGACAGAGGGGCCGTTTGAGATGCCGTGGGCCTTTGACGTCACTTTGAGGGGCTTAGGAGACCTGCCGGCTGGGCTGACACCATGGCTGGATGCATGGTGAGTGGGAGAACCACTATCCTCTCATCTGCAAAACACACAGTAATAGGCTGCAAACTATAAATAAACATTCTGGCATCTATTTGTGAGTTCTTTTACTCAGCTAGAACTTTTCCTGTGTTGGAAAACGAAAGCGTTGAGCATCGTAGCACTTTGTGTAGTAAACTCTGCCTATCACCGTGGTGTGTTTCAGTTTCAGCATGCTGTTCTCAGTCTCAGGGCTTGGGTCCATGTGTGTTCGAGGTAGGATTATTTTAGTCTAATTGTCACTCAACCATTTCTCAATGAAAGACCACATAAAAGAGTTGGCCAGAAATAGAGTCTGAATGGAGAAAAGTGAAGATAAAAAGCACAGATAAATGGAGAGACAGCTAATTTCCCAAGAGAACGAGAGTCAACCCCCCCTGATGTTACAGGTGCAACCGCCTCCTCCCTCTCTCTCTCTTCCCCCCTCTTCTCTCTGTCCTCCATTTCCCTCCCTCCCTAACCCAGGCTGGGTAAATGTCAGAACAAGCTGCAGCTCTTCCCGGACCACGCAGTGGGAGACAGACCAACCTCATCGCCTTGGCAACCCCTCTGTTCTCTCCTCAAAGGAAGAGTCAAGGGAAGAGAAGAAAGGGGCTTTTATGCTCCCGACCTCCCTGCACCCCCTCCTCTAGCCCCTCTTCCGCCACACTGCACTGTTAGCCCAGGCTCTGGCACATGTGGATGGGCTCCCAGGCTTCACATAAAAAAAATAAAAAAAATCCTTATCTTACCAGGTGAGTTGGTTGAGAATATGAGGTTGAGGGGTTATTAGTGAACCTGTGCTCATAAACGTGGATATCAACTTTACCAGTTCAGCATGTCTCATTACACTATGATCAGAGCCGGCTGCAGACAATGATCAGCTAGGGGGAATCAGATTTTCAATATGTAATGCCATATTTATAATTATATAAAATATATGCAACACACTTTCCAATAACAGGTTTCTGTGCCAATGCACCACACAACCAGTAACAAAGAATAACTACATACCGATTACCGCTTCAACATCATGGTTTGCGTTTTCAACACCACAATCAAATAGAGTATGTCAATCTTCTCGACAAACAAAAAACAATCCCTCCCTACCTTGTACGCAGTATCGAAGGCTTGACTTGACAATCTCCCAATGTCATGAAACAGATGTCTCTTTCCATTCCTCAAATGGCCGGTGCACAGTTTGGATGCTGGAATTATATTAGAGTGGAGTGGACGGGCGTGTGCGCAGGTAGACTGCAGGAGACTTCTGAAGTAGCATAATCAGATTAAACATTGTGACTGCCACACATAAAAGGTAATACATGTGCAAAGTTAAATGAGAAATATGTGGGCTACATTGAAGCGTTATGGTTCTAGGTGTGTGAGGAATAGCCACTAGAGGCAGATCAGGGGTTCAGACTTTCTGAAGAACTGGGCCTGCTAGGAGCATCCTGCAGGCCTATGTGGCCAGACTATTATAGGACAACTTGGGAGAATGATGATCCGCAACAGACAGCACATCTCAGCATCAGAAGTAAAAATACAGCCAGACTGGCTGCTACTGTGCCTTTCTAGAGGCTCAAACGGTCCAGGGTACATCCACAACTGATCCAAATGAATGGAATGAAACATTCAAATTACAGGGTTTTTGAGGCATTATTCAAATGACATGTTCACTGCAGTTTACAGCCTAGAGTACAATGTTGAACTCACTTGAAAGTCTAGGTAGGATCATTTGTAGGCTAGTCTATGTAGGATAATTTGGTTGTCCCTAAACAGGGTCAGTAGGGGAGCTTCACTGTTATTTTATGTGCAATGGCCTCTCCACTGCCTATAGCTATTCCTCTATGTTCTTGTGGATTTATATTGAAAATTGGTGCAGCTTTGAATGATTGTATGTATGGTATGATTGCTAGTTAGCCTACTGCAGAATTGGACAAAAGATCCAACGCAAAACCTGCAAAATGGCAAATATAAAGAAGGAAAAAAATGCACTACCCACCCCTGTCCCAATAAAAAAACACACAACCCTCCCCAAAGCAAAACGTTTTGTTAGAAAACCCTCCCCTGTTTGAACCCCCCCAACCCCAGTAAATTTCGAACTGTCCTTAAAGATAAACGTCCACACATATTTTACAACATTTTATTCCTCCATCTGGTAGGAAAAGTTCTGGATTTATTCAAGTTAAACACTGAGAACTTTAAATTCAAGATACTTTTTTGAAGAAAGAAATAAACCCTCGATATTGGCAGCATGATACCCAGACAAAGCTAATCAATGGCAACAGGGAGATTTCCCAGAATACCTTGCTGGCCCACTTTGTTCAGTGGCACTTTGTGCCTGCGGGTGGCTCTGCTCTCCTGTAATGGCTGTACGGGAGCTTTCTTCCTCCTCCACATGTAAGGGGAAGCTATGGTTTTCTCTCAGTGCCCTACAAGCCACTATATAACCCTGCTCATGGTTTCGGAAACATAAATAGAGCCACTCCATCAGGTTGCTGTGGCGACAGCATTTAACGTCAACCTCCCTCTGGGAGATGTAGCAGACTGTTGATGAGAAAGAGATGGAGGGATGGAAGCGTATCAGATCAGGTCTTTTCTTTAACACATGCATGCACACAAACACACACAAAATCTGTATTTCCAATCAGTGTTTGTATTTCTCTCCTCTATCCCTGCCACCTCATGTTCTTTACCTCTCCCTTTCCCTCTCCGCCTCTCCTTCCTTCCTTATCTGCTCCTGTCTTTTCAGCCAAGATGAGAGACACACAAACACAAACACACGCACACGCATACACACACCTTAATGTTTGTCTTATTCACCCCACCTTCTCTCCCTCCCTCCTGATATCCACTTCTGTACTTCTCTCTTTCAAACTTTCTTTCACTTGACGTTACTTCTCTATTGTGGCAGTTAGCTGAGGACATGTGACTGCTCTCTGAGGATGGTGACTTTACTTCTCTATTGTGACAGTTAGCTGAGGACATGTGACTGCTCTCTGAGGATGGTGACTTTACTTCTCTATTGTGACAGTTAGCTGAGGACATGTGACTGCTCTCTGAGGATGGTGACTTTACTTCTCTATTGTGGCAGTTAGCTGAGGACATGTGACTGCTCTCTGAGGATGGTGACTTTACTTCTCTATTGTGACAGTTAGCTGAGGACATGTGACTGCTCTCTGAGGATGGTGACTTTACTTCTCTATTGTGACAGTTAGCTGAGGACATGTGACTCCTCTCTGAGGATGGTGACTTTACTTCTCTATTGTGACAGTTAGCTGAGGACACATGACTGCTCTCTGAGGATGGTGACTTTACTTCTCTATTGTGACAGTTAGCTGAGGACATGTGACTGCTCTCTGAGGATGGTGACTTTACTTCTCTATTGTGACAGTTAGCTGAGGGCATGTGACTGCTCTCTGAGGACGGTGACTTTACTTCTCTATTGTGACAGTTAGCTGAGGACACGTGACTCGTCTCTGAGGATGGTGACTTTACTTCTCTATTGTGACAGTTAGCTGAGGACACGTGACTCCTCTCTGAGGACGGTGACTTTACTTCTCTATTGTGACAGTTAGCTGAGGACACGTGACTCCTCTCTGAGGATGGTGGCTTTACTTCTCTATTGTGACAGTTAGCTGAGGACATGTGGCAGTTAGCTGAGGACATGTGACTGCTCTCTGAGGATGGTGACTTTACTTCTCTATTGTGACAGTTAGCTGAGGACATGTGACTACTCTCTGAGGATGGTGACTTTACTTCTCTATTGTGACAGTTAGCTGAGGACATGTGACTGCTCTCTTAGGATGGTGACTTTACTTCTCTATTGTGACAGTTAGCTGAGGACATGTGACTGCTCTCTGAGGATGGTGACTTTACTTCTCTATTGTGACAGTTAGCTGAGGACACGTG